>NC_142071.1:24695000-24922500 GCF_059756535.1 Pantherophis guttatus | reverse complement strand
CCAAAGACAGTATACTAAATAGCATATTGCCCCCCTAACAATCCGGGTCCTCATTTTACCCACCTCGGAAGGATGGAAGGCTGAGTCAACCTTGAGCCGGTGAGATTTGATCCGCTGATCTGCTGAACTAGCAGTCAGCTGAAGTAGCTGCAGTACTGCACTCTAACCACTGCGCCACCTCCTGTCTCCCCCGCTCCTCCCTGGGCATGTCATAAATCATATTCTCCAATTGACTATGTTGATGGCCTGCGAAACCCACACCCTTCCTGCTGACTCCGGTAACCTAGGGGACAATCTATAGAAAGGCATTTGTGGAATGTAGTTTCAGATAGGGAAATCAATCAGCTCCTTCAGTTATCTCCCCCCGCTTCCTGCTTATGGTAACTTGAAAACTTTACAAGTTGACACCCTATCCTATCTCCCTCTGTCTTTTTTTTTTTAGTTTTAAAAAACAAACTTTATTAGATTTAAAAAAAAATAAAATTGTATAAAACATTCACAACCTTAAAATACAATCAACAGTATCAACAAACAACAAAGTATATATAATGTATATAAGTACACATATATACAAAAACTTATTTTCCTTTTTTCCCCTTAATGACGGTGTATAATTATTACTTTTAATTTCTTACTAAATTTTGACTTTACCTTCTTTTCCATTGGTTTATCCATTCATACCAAACTGTCCCATATCTTAAAATACTGTGAGTCTTCCTTATCTTTCAATTTCAACGTTAGTCTATCCATTTCTGCACATGTGTTAATTTTTTGAATTATTTGCTGCTCCGTTGGCAATTGATCTGTTTTCCAGACTTGTGCTAGGGCTAACCTAGCTGCCGTAATTATATGTAAAGTTAGGTACTTTTTTTTCCTTTCTAATGTTTTGTTTAAGCATTCCTAACAAAAAAAATTTCTGGTTCTAACTCAATATCCTCCGCAATTATTTCTGATATCCAAATTTTTATTTTTATCCAATATTTCTTAATTTTAAGAAATTATTTTTTTTTTTAATTTGATTTATATGCCGCCCTTCTCTGGAGACTCAGGGCGGCTTACAATGCGTTAAGCAATAGCCTTCATACTTTTGTATATTTATACAAAGTCAGCTTATTGCCCCCACAAACTGGGTCCTCATTTCACCTACCTTAGAAAGGATGGAAGGCTGAGTCAACCTTGAGCCTTGGAGAGACTCGAACCAGCAGTAAATTGCAGGCAGCTGTGTTAATAACAGGGTGCGTAGACCACTGTACTATCAAGGCTGTACTATCAAATTTAATATTTCCCTCTATCTTTTCATATGATCTGTATCCTGCATTTCCACCAGCAGATGGTGCTCCAAGAAGCTGACAAAAGAATGAAAGCCGTCTGATTAAAACCCTCCAGGAGATAACAAAAATTGTCGCCGTTCCATCCGTTCAATTAAAAAAAAATCCCTTTGCCTGATCATAGATCTGCACCGGTACCAACATGTTCTTACCTTAGAGGTGTGAAACCTGAAAGCAGCCCTTGAAAAGTTTCTGTCCTTGCTTTTCTCCCCGATTGAGCGAGTGGCCTTGTAGCGAAGCAGGGGAGTCGCACGTTTTTCTATGGTGTCAATCCACCGTGATGTTGTTAAATTTAGACATCAATCAGCATGGAGAATGATGTTATTGCCCTGTGTATTGGGGAACAGAGATACTACGCTCTTGGACATCCAAATGGTCTTTTTAATCTGAAAATACCTTTGCTAAAAGCTCAACCATTTGTTTTCTGGACTTTTTACAAAAGGTCTTTTAAACTTGGAAAGCCTCCCTCCCCCCCCCGCCCCCAGGGACTTTTATCTGACCCTGTATATTAGCTTTCCCCGCTCTTTGTTCTCACCAAAGTACAACTTCTGATGGAAATCTCTTTTAAATTATTGCTTGCGCTCTCCCCTGTTTCAACTGACTTTTGTTATAAATAGATGTGAACTGTAAAAGGATTGTTATGTTAGGTAGGAACAAAAAAAAAAAAATCGGGGCTGTAATGCCAACTTGATAGATCAGAGGTGTCAAACTCAAGGATCTGCGGACTGGATCCGATTCTTGGGGTGATTAGATCTAGCCCGGACGGCTGGCCTGGAAACAGCATGGTGCCTCTACCAGCGAAAATGGAGTTTGGGGTAGGTCAGATGCAGGAGGCAGTTGAGTATGAAAACAGGGTGTAGGGGACCACACACGCCCCCCACCCCCCCCCACCCCCCCGGGCACTGTTTTTGCTGCCAGTGGGTTATCAAAACAAACTAAAAACAAAACAAAAGGAGAAATGTTCTCCCTGTTACATTTGAGCATCCAAGAAAGAAGCGACAGGAAAGGAGAAAGGGAAAGGGGAAAGACAAAGAAAAAAAAAGAAGGGAAGAGAGCAAAGAAGGAAAAAATAAGGAAGGGGAAAGGGAAGGAAGAAGAAAGGAGAAGGGAGAGAGATGGAAAAAGAAGAGAAGGAAGGAAGGAAGGAAGGAAGGAAGGAAGGAAGGAAGGAAGGAAGGAAGGAAGGAAGGAAGGAGGTGAAAGTGTGGCTGTAGGACAGGGGTCTCCAACATTGACTACTTTAAGACTTTGTGGACTTCGACTCCCAGAATTCCTCATCTGGCTGAGGAATGCTGGGAGTTGAAGTCCACAAAGTCTTAAAGCGGCCATGGCTGGAGACCCCTCCTCTAGGTCCTGAAGAAAGACAGGCTGCCTGCAGAAGGACCAGTGCCTGGCTTCTGGCACCCTGTCCCTTTAAGACCTCTCCGTAGCCAGCCCAGCAACAGGTCCAGGTAGCCAAATAGCCCTCGACTTACGACCAGCGGTGAAATCCGGCTGGTTCTATCCGGTTCGTGTGAACTGGTAGAGCTGGTGGCAGAAGGCTCCACCCACCCGCCGGGACGTCATTACGTCCCGTTTTTTTATCTTCTGCACATGCGCCGAAGGATCTCCGCATGCACAGAAGAGGGGCGTGTGCGCTCCCATTCCTGAACCAGTAGCAAAGGTAAGTGGATTTCACCGCTGCTTATGACCATTGGTTCAACAACCCATGGCCTTCCCTGCCCACTGAGCCACACCATGCTCTGCATCATGACCTCAGTCGGGAGAGCTGGGATGCCTTGTTTAATGACAGCAACCAATTACTGACTGTAATTCTGGACTCAGTTGTGGTCTTAAGTCAAGGACTCCCTGTATCTATAAAAGCTGAACAGAGAGGCAACTGGGAGGGTAATTTGTGTTGGTTTGGGAAACTAAAACAAATTTACTGTGATTATTCTCCAGAAATAGACTGCACAAACAGAAGTGGTGAAAGAACAAGAAGTTGTAGTAGAATAAGGGAAGAGGGGTATAGTAAACTGTGAGTACCAGCCTTTGGGAAGTTGAGGGGGAGGGGGGGTTGCCTACAGGCCAGGTATGGTTGTGTTGGTTCTCGTGAAGTTTGGGAGCCCGCTAACCTGTATGTACAAACAGTCCTTGACTTATAACAATTCATTTAGTGACTCTTCGACGTCAGATCAGCAGTGAAAAAGTGACTTACGACCGTTTCTTGCTTGTTAGCATTCCCATGGTCACGTAATCAAAATCCAGAACCAAATTCAACCGGCTCATATTTATGACAGTGGCTGTGTCCCAGGGGTTACGTGATCCCCTTATGCGACTTTCGGACAAGCCAAGTCAATGAGGAAGCCAAATTCACTTAACCACTGTGTTACTAACTTTAACAAGTGCAGCAATTCCCTTAACAGCTGTGGCAAGAAAGGTTGCAAAACGGAGAAAAACTCACTTAATCTCTTGCTAAGTGACAGGAATATAGGGCTCCATTGCAGCTGTAAGTCGAGGACCACCTATATATATATATATATATATATATATATATAAAAGCCTATGACACAGACCAAGTTGTTGTGACCCAGGCCCAAGTAAGTAGTAGGAAAATCAGTCAGTGAAAAAACAAACAAACTTTATTTGAACAGCTGAGAATTACTTCATTCCCAGCATCTTTCAACTAAATTAAAGCAAATTCCTCCCAACAGAAATTCCTCAGTCCTATCGCAAACCTTGGTCCAATTAGGCAAAGGCCTTTCTTGGCAAACATTCAGAAGTCACAGAAACAAAAATAAATGCAAGACGTAGACGAAGAAGAAGACAAAGCTACCAACGTTGTTTTCCGGCAAAGCCCAAACACCGTTGCTGGTCTGTTTTAAGCCTTATGGGAGGGGCCAATCATCTCTTGGCCTTACTCCTGAGTTGTCCTCTTTGCCTGAGCTGCTTTTGCCTTCTGGCAGCTCTTCTCATGCGTGCATTAGGAACAGGCTCCTCCTGTTCCTCTGCCTCACTCCTATCAGTCTCTGGAGGCTCTGGAGTCCACACCTCACTCCCCGATGGTCCTGGCCCCATCTCTGCCTCTGACACAGAGCCCTCATCCGGGCCTTCCTCAGCCTCCAGGACTGGCCCATGTTGTTCCTCAGCCTCATCGCTGTCCAACTCCGTTGCCAGCTCTGCAGGCTGCTGGCGGACCACAACACGAGTGAGGAAATATCTCCCAGCCCCAAATCCTTTTAGCATCCTGGATGTTGGTCTGCTACAGGCCCAGCTTGCAAATAGCTTTCAAGGTTTGACTGATTGCTTTGTGCAGCGACTGAATTTCCGACAGAAATCTTGCAGGTGTAAGACAGCTTCTCCTGCACTGACATGCCCGAGTGGCAATGTGATAATTGATGCTGTGACTGGTGGAATCTGTTCCCCTTCAGCTGGGGAAGCTACCTTTATGAGGAGAACTGAAGGGTGAAGGACAATCCCCAGGCTGGAGATTCAGAGTTTCTGACCAGGCCCTAAAACCAACATTTCAGTCAATCTTTCGTGGGGAATCACTCCCAGCTAATTTCCAATTTTCTGATCTTTTCGGATACAGGCTGAAATTTTCTCCTTCGCATTTGAGGCATGCCCAATCTGTTTGTAATTGAGGAGGACATCTTTAAGGTATGCAGAATCAGAATAGAATAGGATGGGATGGGATGGGATGGGATGGAATAAGAGAAGAGAAGAAGAGAAGAGAAGAGAAGAGAAGAGAAGAGAAGAGAAGAGAAGAGAAGAGAAGAGAAGAGAAGAGAAGAGAAGAGAAGAGAAGAGAAGAGAAGAGATATTGGAATGTAGAACAGGGAACGGAACAGAACAGAACAGAATAGAAAACAACAGAACAGAACAGAATAGAATAGATATTGGAATGTAGAATAGGGAACAGAACAGAACAGAATAGGGAATGGAACAGAACAGAACAGAATAGAAAACAACAGAACAGAACAGAATAGATATTGGAATGTAGAATAGGGAACAGAACAGAACAGAACAGAAAACAATAGAACAGAACAGAATACTTTATTGGCCAAGTCCTTCCTTCCTTCCTTCCTTCTTTCCTTCCTTCCTTCCTTCCTTCCTTATTTATTTATTTATTGGTTCGATTTATATGCCGCCCTTCTCCGGAGACTCAGGGCGGCTTACAATGCGTTAAGCAATAGCCTTCATATTTTTTTTGTATATACCTGCTTAGCAGGGCTTTTGGGTCCCCCCTAAGCGGTGTCCTTTTTTATACAAAGTCACCTTATTGCCCCCACAATCCAGGTCCTCATTTTACCTACCTCGGAAGGATGGAAGGCTGAGTCAACCTTGAGCCTGGTGAGAATTGAACTCTCAGTAATTGCAGGCAGCTGGCAGCTAAGTGCTATTTAACAGCACTTTAGTCCACTGCGCCACCAAGGCTTCCTTCCTTCCTTCCTTCCTTCCTTCCTTCCTTCCTTCCTCCCTCCCTCCCTTCTTTCTTCCTGCCTCCCTTCTTTCTTCCTTCCTTCCTTCCTTCCTTCCTTCCTTCCTTCCTTCCTTCCTTCCTTCCTTCCTTCCTTCCTTCCTTCCTTCCTTCCTTTTCCTTCCCTCTTCTTTCTCCTTTCTTCTTCCTTCCCCTTTCCTTATTTTTCCTCCCTCCCTCCCTTCTTCCTCCCTCCCTCCTTCCTTCCTTCTTTTTCCTTCCCTCTTCATTTTTCCTTCCTTGCTCTCTTTCCTTCTTTTTCGTTGTCTTTCCCCTTTCCCTTTCCCCTTTCCCGTCCCTTCTTGCATGCTCAAATGCAAAAGGGGGGACACATTTCTCCTTTTGTTTCGTTTTGCTTTCAGTTGGTTTTGATAGCCCACTGCCGGCGAAAAAATCCCCCCCCCACCCTCCGAGCTCCATTTTTGCTAGCCAAGGCCAGTCCTTTGCTGTTTCTAGGCCCGCCCCACGGGCCAGATCTAAGCACCCCATGGGCCTCATTTGGCCCACGGGCCGTGAGTTTGACACCCCTGGCCTAAATTATTCCAATGAATCAGAAGAAGAGTGGAGTTTGTGAGATCTATTTCGGGCGTCTTATATCTTAACAAATTTAGTGGAATAGGTTCAGTGTGACAAATGTGCAGCACTGAAAGTCAGCCAGCGCCCTCTTGTGGTTCGTTCAGGGCAAAGCACATTGAATTCAACCTCCGTTGCCTTTGAGCCCACAGTGATCAGCAGCGCTTTGGATGAGAGCAATGCAGAACGTCAGAGCGTTCGGCAGAATGTCTCCAATCCAATTTTGTCGGCTCAATCCAATTTGAAAGTATCTGATTCGGTTAGAGGATTGAATCCCAAACTGCCGTTCTGATTTGGAAGTCCGTTTGAGAAGAAAATCAAATCGCCTTCAAATTAAATCTCCGAATTGGATTTTTTTGCAAGAGTCATGTTCCCCGTATGCTGATTTTTTTTTTTTATATATAGGAGTGTCGGTGCTGGAAGGAGGCTAATGATGTTTTTGTTTTGTTTTCCTTTAATTTCCCTTGTTTTATTCAACTCTTTGAACATAATGAAAGGCCAGGAAGGTCACGTTTGATTTAAATGACCATTAGTCCTTGACTGACGACAGTTCATTTAAATGACCAAATCAAAATGACAACGGCACCGGGAAAAAAGGATTTATGACCATTTTTTTCACGCTTATGACCATTGCAGCATCCCCATCAGTAGTGGGTTCCACTTACTTTCGCTACTGGTTTGGAACTCTGAGCGTGCACATGCTCACGATCGCTTCGCTTGCACACAATGCTTCTGTGCATGCGCAGAGTGTCCATGATGACATCCGGGCAGATGGGTGGAGCCTCCTGCTGCCACCACTACCAATTTTTCCCAAACCGGGGTGAACCGGGAGAAACCCACCACTGATCCCCATAGTTACATGATCAAAATTCAGATGCGTATGGCTTCATCCCCGGTGGAGTATTTATTTATTTCTTAATGGGTCTTATTGGAAGGAGGGTGTGTCTCAGTGGGCCTGCCTCTTTCCTTGATCCCTGTTATGCTGAACTGCTTGTAGATGGAGCTTAAGTCAACTGGGCCCGTTAATGGCTAATTTGTGTTGTTAATGCCATTTGTCTGAGAGCCTTTTAGAATTTTTTTTTTTTTTTTTTGAGTTGCCTTAGTCTAAGAGAGTTTAAGTTTAAGAAGAAACTGGACAGTCACTTGTCTGGGATTGTACAGGTTCTCCTGCTTGAGCAGGTGGCTGGACTAGAAAACTTCCAAGGGTCTATTGTATTCTATTGTATTCTATTGTATTCTATTCTATTGTATTCTATTCTATTCTATTCTATTCTATTCTATTCTATTCTTTTCTATTCCATTCCATTCATTATTCCATTCCATTCCATTCATTATTTCATTTCATTCCATTTCTTATTCTATTCTATTCTATTCCATTCCATTCCATTCCATTCCATTCCATTCCATTTCTTATTCTATTCTATTCCATTCCATTCCATTCCATTTCTTATTCTATTCTATTCTATTCTATTCTATTCTATTCTATTCTATTCTATTCTATTCTATTCTATTCCATTCCATTCCATTCCATTCCATTCCATTCCATTCCATTTCTTATTCTATTCTATTCTATTCTATTCTATTCTATTCTATTCTATTCTATTCTATTCTATTCTATTCTATTCCATTCCATTCCATTCCATTCCATTCCATTTCTTATTCTATTCTATTCTATTCTATTCTATTCTATTCTATTCCATTCCATTCCATTCCATTCCATTCCATTCCATTTCTTATTCTATTCTATTCTATTCTATTCTATTCTATTCTATTCTATTCTATTCTATTCTATTCTATTCTATTCTATTCCATTCCATTCCATTCCATTCCATTTCTTATTCTATTCTATTCTATTCTATTCTATTCCATTCCATTCCATTCCATTCCATTCCATTTCATTTCTTATTCTATTCTATTCTATTCTATTCTATTCTATTCTATTCTATTCTATTCTATTCTATTCCATTCCATTCCATTCCATTCCATTCCATTCCATTCCATTTCTTATTCTATTCTATTCTATTCTATTCTATTCTATTCTATTCTATTCTATTCTATTCTATTCTATTCCATTCCATTCCATTCCATTCCATTCCATTTCTTATTCTATTCTATTCTATTCTATTCTATTCTATTCTATTCTATTCTATTCTATTCCATTCCATTCCATTCCATTCCATTCCATTTCTTATTCTATTCTATTCTATTCTATTCTATTCTATTCTATTCTATTCTATTCTATTCTATTCCATTCCATTCCATTCCATTCCATTCCTCTATTCTATTCTATTCTATTCTATTCTATTCTATTCTATTCTATTCTATTCCATTCCATTCCATTCCATTCCATTCCATTCCATTTCTTATTCTATTCTATTCTATTCTATTCTATTCTATTCTATTCTATTCTATTCTATTCTATTCTATTCTATTCTATTCTATTCTATTCCATTCCATTCCATTCCATTCCATTCCATTCCGAGGTGGATTTCACATATATTTACCACCGGTTCGCTGCGCACTGAAAATGTGTGTATATGTGCACGCCCGCGCACTTTCCTTGCACACAGCTTCCATGCACGCGCTTTGCTCACGCATGCAGCTTGCACGCGGCTTAGAAAACATGGCTAAATAGGATGGCATAGCACCAGGGCAGGTGGGTGGAGCCCACCCGGAGGTCGCCGCTACCGTTTCGCCTGAACCGGCCGGAACCGATCTGAATAGCATTACTGATTCCTATTCCATTCTCCACTATAGTTTCACAGCTGAAAGTGAATCAGTATGTTGTGGAATGAAGGAGCTTCCCTTCTGTTCTCTGTCAAGCGTTCACGGATGTACTGTATTGTGTTTTCTATTTTCTTTTATTTGGGGAAGCATCGTTTCCGGTGGCCGTCTGCCGCTCGAGAGAAGCAGGTTGAGTAGGTGGGCGAGAGAAGCTCCTTTCGAATTCTGACTTCACTGCGTCTTAGGAGAGGTGGCTTCTCCCCATTCAAAGAAACCTGGCACGAAACTACGCCGACGCCTAAGCTTTAGTTTTTCCAACCATTCGGACTAACATAAAACAATGTCTCCATCACACGGTCACTGATGGAAAACCCAGAGCGGATGCTTTGTAAGAGTCGGCGTTTACAACTGAGTTGTGAGCTTTGTGTATCAGGGTTGCCAGTTCCTCCTCCTTTAGTTTCCTTCCTTGCGGCCACGTTGTTTGTTTTTTTTTGTTGTTATCTGAAGTGTCTCCTGACTTGAGGGCTGAGTGATGCACAAGCCAAATAAACACGCCGGCTTTTACACACCTAATAATTAACACTTCCCAGCAACAGACCCAGAATCACCTCTTAAGAGTCTCTCTCGGCGCAAGTAGACAAACACTCTGGTTATAATTTAATTTGCTTTTGCGGGGTGACTCTACCCTTTATTTATAATGGACCAGCCTCTGTCTCCTGTTGATGGTTTCCCCTTCCTTTTTTCCCCCCCCACCCAGTAAAAATTTAGGGTTGAGTGTCTTCTTTCCATCAAAGTTTAACCGTGGAAAATGAAGCAGGTGTGGCTACTAACAGAAAGGCAGTCAGGATGTTAGAAAGTAGGGTTCTCTCTCCCTCCCTCCCTTCTTTCCTCCCTCCCCTCTCTCCCTCCCTCCCCTCTCTCCCTCCTTCCCTCCTTCCCTCCCTTCTTCCTTCTCTCTGTCATTCTCCCTCCCTCTCTCTCCCTCCTTCCCTCCCTCTCTCATTCTCCCTCTCTCACTCTCACTCTCTCTCTCCCTCCTTCCCTCCCTCCCCCTCTCTCTCATTCTCCATCTCTCTCTCCCTCTCTCCCTCCCCTTCTCCCTCCCCCTCTCTCTCATTCTCCATCTCTCTCTCCCTCTCTCCCTCTTTCCCTCCCTCTCTCTCTCATTCTCCATCTCTCTGTCTCCCTCTCTCCCTCCCTCCCCCTCCCCCTCTCTCCCTCCGTCCCTCCTTCCCTCCCTTCTTCCCTCTCTCTCTCATTCTCCCTCATTCTCCCTCCCTCTCCCTCTCTCACCCTCACCCTCTCTCTCCCTCCTTCCCTCCCTCTCTCATTCTCCCTCTCTCTCCCTCCTTCCCTCCCTCTCTCATTCTCCCTCTCCCTCCCTCTCCCTCTCTCCCTCCCTCTCCCTCCCTCTCCCTCCCCCTCTCCCTCCCCCCTCTCTCATTCTCCATCTCTCTCCCTCCCTCCCTCTCCCCCTCTCCCTCCCCCCTCTCTCATTCTCCATCTCTCTCCTTCCCTCCCTCTCCCTCTCTCTCTCTCTCCCTCTCTCTCCCTCCCTCTCTCTCCCTCTCTCTCTCCCTCCCCCTCTCTCTCATTCTCCCTCTCTCTCTCCCTCCCCCTCTCCCTTCCTCCCTCTCTCATTCTCCCGCCTCTCTCTCCCCTCTCTCCCTCCCTCCCTCCTTCCCTCCCTCCCTCCCTCCCTCTCTCATTCTCCCTCTCTCTCTCTCCCTCTCCCTCCCTCCCTCCCTCTCCCCCCCAAAGATTCAGTACAACTAGTCCTGGACTTATGACCATAAAGTTAGTCCTTGACTTACAACAGTTCATTTAGTGACTGTCGAATTCTGGGAGTTGAAGTCCATAAAGTCTTCAAGTTCCAACTTTGGAGACCCCTGTTTAGTGCGCGCTAAACGGAACGTTCATTTATTAAGTTCCTACAGCTGTATTGGCCGTCAAATGTAGATGTCAAAAACCTAGCTTGGGTATTTGTGGTGGCGATAGGACAATCCAGAGACGATCGTGAACGGATGGCCAAAGTTGGCTTTTGCAAGGCACGGCAGCCTTTGGCGGTTGCAAGAGATAATCATCATGCAAATTTATGCCAACCAATTCTGCCTTGCGTGTGGCTGAGAAGCATGCCAATAATGAGAGGTAGATTTTTAATTCAGATCCCAAATTGCTCTATTGTATAACGGACTTCATTCACTCCCAACCGCTCCTCCTTCCTTCCCTCCCTCCCCACGGGCCAGCAAAATACGCCAGTGCCTATTTTGCAAAATATTTCTAGCTTTGCATATTTCGCTGTAGATCGACACATTGTGGATATCGCAATGAGGACAGTAACCGAGCGGCTTCCCTTTCACCCCAGCGCCTTTTCTCAGGGGTCGCGGGAGGCTGCCTTCCAATCCTTAAGCTGATGAAAGATTATTGGGCTTGACAATTCTTCGGTGCAGAAGTTTTTTTCTGAGACAACTGGGATCCACCAGAACTTCAATTCTCTATTCCCTTTGTGTGGAAGAGTCGAATCCTATTTCGGAAGCCGGAGCCTTCCGATGAAGGCAATTCTTTCTGCTGATGTTTTAAAAAATTAATTTTCTCGTTCGCCTCTTTCCATACCAACCCTCTCCTCCATCCTCTCTTCTCAAGTCAGAAGGCGGATAACTAGAGAAGTGCAAAGAATGAGCAATCAAAATAT
Organism: Pantherophis guttatus; assembly: GCF_059756535.1. Lineage (NCBI taxonomy): Eukaryota > Metazoa > Chordata > Lepidosauria > Squamata > Colubridae > Pantherophis > Pantherophis guttatus. Next base: position 24,910,724 of record NC_142071.1, on the reverse strand, counting down.
TCTTTTATTTTGGCCTTACGTACACATAAGGCCATCCAGTCAGCCTTGATTCCTGGCACCTGCCTGGAAATGTCACTGCGTTTTTTGTGGCGAGGTTTCAGAAGTGGTTTGTTATTGTCTCCTTGCTAGGGCTGAGAGAGAGGGACTGGCCCAAAGTCATCCAGCCAGCTTTCATGCCTATAGTGGGACTAGAATTCCCAGTCTTCTGATGATTGGCCCAAAGTTATCCAGCCAGCTTTCATGCTTAAAGTGGGACTAGAACTCCCAGGTGATTGGCCCAAAGTCACCCAGCCAGCTCTCCTGCCTAAGGCAGGATTAGAACTCCCAGTCTCCTGGTGATTGGCCCAAAGTCACCCAGCTGTCTGTCATGCCTAAGGCAAGACTAGAACTCTCAGTCTCCTAGTGATTGGCCTAAGATCAGCTAACTGGCTTTGTGAGAATTAGAACTCAGCCCTTCTCTCTCTCTAGTCTGATGCTTTCACTACTACACCAAACTTGCTCTCCCTTTTATTTCACTCTAGATATTTTTAATATTTCACACACATTTTCATACACGCTAAGGTTTTACACAAGTGATCTTTTACTTATTTTTATTTATTTAGTTTGTCAAACGTGTACAAGGTAGCAGAGATAAATATAAACATGGATATGAACGAAAGAAATGAATACAAATAAATGGGGACATTAAGACAGGGACGGTAGGCACGATAGTGTGCTTATGCACACCCCTTTTACGGACCTCTTAGGAATGGGGTGAGGTCCACAGTAGACAGTTTAAGGTTAAAGTTTTGGGGGTTTGAGGATGAAGCCACAGAGTCAGGTAGTGCATTCCAGGCATTGACCACTCTGTTGCTGAAGTCGTATTTTCTGCAATTGAGTCTGGAGCAGTTCGCTTTAAGTTTGCATCCGTTGTGTGCTCGTGTATTATTGTGGTTGAAGCTGAAGTAGTCATTGACAGGTAGGACATTGTAGCAGATAATTTTACAAGCTACACTTAGGTCAGACCATAGGCGGCATAGTTCCAGATTATCCAAGCCCAAAATTTCAAGCCTGGTGGCATAAGGGATTCTATTGTGAGCGAAGGAGTGGAGAACTCTTCTCGTGAAGTGCCTCTGGACCATCTCAATGTTAAATACTTTTTCTCCTCACCCTTTTCTCTCTGCTCCTTGCCCATCCATATGCTCCACCATTGCGGGAGACAAAGCCATAAAAATATACATGTCAGATGCCACATTACTAATACACTTTTATTTTTGAGTCTGTCTTTATTCCTGGGGGCTGTCCGGACAAGTCCTTGTGGTTTTCCTGGCAAGGAAAGTAGTTAGGTGTTTGTCATGTGCACCAATTGTGTAAAGTTGTTAAATTCTGTCCTTTGCACATGGCACCCTTGACTCACTGACCCCCGCTACAGTTTCTACTAGATGCGAGTGGCTCCATAAAGTTTCTTACCTTTAAGGAAAACTACAACAAAATCCTCTAATTTGGATTGTGTATCTGCTTTTCACCAGTTACATATCAAAGTCAAAACTAATTCTTAACATGATATTGGATGGATGCAGATTTTATGCAGTATTATCATTGGCAAGTATCTTTCTTAAGTGAGGATTTTTTTCACGTAAATTGAAGGTTACTCCAACTTTCTCCATTTAAGTAACTTCTGGACATATTGAGACTGCCAAATTCCAAATCATGATAGCCACCCCCTGAGAATTCAGGGAACTATTAATCCGACATTACCTAAGAGTAAAAGATTAAAAGAAATTAAAACGAAGGATCTTACTGATACATTCATTACATTCACTTCCTATCCTCAGCTGTCTGCCTACTACAAAAAGCGTTAACACGACTATTTTGTGTTATAGCCACTAGATGACACTCTTATTCACTAGCTTTTTCTTTTCCTTTCCTTCTTTGCTGGTTTCAACTCCTGTACAGTTTTATCCAGGGAAAATGCAAACATAGTTGCACAATTTGTGATGATGATGGAAGACAGTGGGGTTAAAGGGCCAGTGGGAAGTGGGGTTATCTTTCAGCTCAGTTCTGATTCTCAGTTAGGAAAGAAAATACTGTGAGTTTAATTTCTTAAGTTGCCCCGGCATAGAGCTATCTGCTAGAGGGAGAAAAAATACAGCCCTCTGGAGTCGGCTTCCTTGAAACATTTTTCATTCCTCTACCTTCAAGCTTAGATGGATCAGGTGGTCTGGTGATGGTTATATTACTTCTCAGAATGGTCCACTCGATGGGCACTCAATCAAATCTGTCAAGCTAGTTCACAAAAAGGGAAATGGATGTTGCCATTACAACTCCCAAATAAGGCGATTTACAAGAGGCCAACTGAGGTTCAGTTGTGTCTTGCCTCTGGACTCGCATCTCATCCTTCATGCATCTTTACAACCACACAGTCAACTGTGTCTTCGCACAAGACATGTCACGTCTTCGAATATCCATCCTTGGTAACACTCTGGCTAGGGTCTAGGTGGGTTTTTAGAATCATGGGTGAAAGCAGTTTGTTTGCAAGTCCAGGGAATTGCACAAAGCAAGGAAAAAGATTTAATTCAATAACCGGATGAGGAGTTATGAGCGAAGGAATAGAATTTGTATTGGTATCTTGGTTGCCTTTTGTTAGTTTTTTAAATTTTTCTTTTAGTTATTATTGATGTTGTGCGCTGTCCATTGACAAGACCATTGAGTTGGGCAGTCTTGTCAAGGAACAAACAAACCACAATTAGGCCCTGCAATAGGTTTGCAGTTTTGATTCCCCTGGCAAACTATCCTACCAGCTTTGAAGCCTATAGTTAAAAATGCGCTCTATAAGGAGCTGTCCAGCAAAGTGTTCTTCTGAAATACTGTCCAAAGAAAACAATAAGACAGGGAACTGTCCAAATAAGAAGTCAGAGCTGGGAATAAGTTGTTGCATAAGAGTCAGATAACATACCGTGTTTCCACAAAAATGCGACCTACTCAGAAAGTAAGTCCTAACTTGATTTTTACACGTGCGCCCAAAATAAGCCCTACCCCTAGAAGAAGCCCTAATTAAGACCCCGCCCACTCCAGGTGCACAGGTTAAAAATTAAGCTGGAGGGATGGAAAGGGGTGGAGCTGCCCTGCTACTTACTTACTTGGATGAGAAGCAAAACTACTACTTCCTCCTCCTCCTCCCCCTTCCCCTCCTCCTCCTCCTCCTCCTCCTCCTCCTCCTCTTCCTCTTCCTCTTCCTCTTCCTCTTCCTCTTCTTCTCCTTCTCCTTCTCCTTCTCCTTCTCCTTCTCCTTCTCCTTCACCTCCTCGTCCTCCTCCCCCTCCCCCTCCTCCTCCTCCTCTTCCTCTTCCTCTTCCTCTTCCTCTTCTTCTCCTTCTCCTTCTCCTCCTCCCCCTCCCTCTCCCCTCCCCCTCCCCCTCTTCTTCTTCTTCTTCTTCTTCTCCTTCTCCTTCTCCTTATCCTTATCCTTATCCTCCTCCTCCTCTCCTCCTCCTCCTCCTCCTCTCTTCCTCCTCCTCCCCCTCCTTCTTTTTCTTCACAAGGAAAAACAGTCTAGTTGCCTTTTGATAAAAACATCTTTGAGACAAAGATAAAATACAAAAGGAAGGGGAAAAAATCAGACTGACAAACATCCACATTAACAAAAGGAAAACATGTACCAAAAAAATCAAATAATATCTCGAACATTATATATAAGAAAAAATCCACCCCGGCTGAATGATGAAAGATTTCAAAAATCTAATACATTCTAATAAAATAGAACAAATATAAAATCTAATGTATCCCTTTCCCCTCAACTCAGTAGGAGCTGAGTTCAAAGCACGGAAGAGTTTATTATTGCTATCTAGTAGCACAGTGGTTAGAATGCAGTATTGCAGGCTGATTCTACCCACCACCAGGAGTTCGATCCTGGTGTGCTCAGGGTTGACTCAGCCTTCCATCCTTCCGAGGTCAGTAAAATGAGGACCCAGATTGTTGGGGGCAAGAGGCTGACTCTGTAACCCGCTTAGAGAGGACTGTAAAGCACTGTGAAGTAGTATATAAGTCTAAGTCCTATTGCTATTGCTATCTCTAATACAAGAATCTAGTCAACTAATGGTCAAAATTAAATTGGCACTAGATCAGTGGTGAAATCCTCTGAGATTTGCCACTGGTTCGCTGCGCGCGCATGTGCCATGCGCACCAAACACACGCTGCATGTGCGCATGCACAGTGCATGCCAAATGCACGCTGCGTACACACACATGCAGAGTGCATGCTGAACGCATGTTTTGTGCGCATGCGCAGTGCATGCCAAACGCACGCTTCACGCGGAAAAAGGAGGCTTAAGAAGGTAAGAGGGGAACAGTTGTGCCGCGCGATTTAGATTTCCTGCTTTCTAGCAAATATAAATTGTGCGGCAAAGCTGATCATTGGTAATACCGGTTTGTCTGAACTGGTAGCCTTTATTACTACCGGTTCCCCTGAACCGGTGCGAACCGGTAGCATTTCACCTCTGCACTAGATAAGGGTCAATGAAATTCATGAGAAGCTGGACTTGGGTTTCTTGTGGCAGTGATTCTATACTGATGATGCATTTAACACCGCCTTCCAGCTCAGCCTGCTCAATTCCTACATGTTGAATCTGGGAACACACATCTCCCAAGCTTTGAAGATTGCTTATTGTTGCTGATTCCAATCTGTTATCAGCCCTGTTAGAATTTGCTCATTGGCTTTTTTTTAAGGTTCTAAGGAAAATAGTGAACTCCTTTCTTCTGTAAATGAGATATTCTACATTATGGTCACAGAATACATAAAACATAATTCTAAGAAGTGCAAATTGCCGGGTAAAACAGCCTTGAAATAATAGAAGGCCTGCTGAGTTCCCATCTTCGTTTTACTCGTTGTTTACTCTGGCAAAGTCATCTCTAAAGTCAAGGATCTTCTCGTGTGCGTAGAAGATTTCTCCACAGCGCGAGGACCTCTTATTGCGATGTTTTGAAATGTATAGCGTGATGAAATGTTTAATTAAATCATTTAATTAAAGCCCGCTTTGAATATTCTTTAATTTCAGTTTGGGAGGCAGATATTAGCCATTTCAGTAGATTGCTTTAATGCAAAACATTTAGGATATGCAAATATTTATATTTTTCTATCTTGGTCAATGCCATTAAATCCACTAATGTTTTTCTTCAGCGCCATTAAAAAGGCTTCCTTCCTAAGTTAAGCTTATTTATGCTGAAAGTAAGTTTAGCAGGAAATTTATTCCCAATTGAGAATTCCTTTGTGTGAGTCTGTCTTATTAGGAAAAATACAGCAAATATGATGAAGTCCCCGTGATGAAGTCACCAAAGAAAAAACAAAATAGTAAAATACAGAAAAGTATTTTAACAAGCAAATAATGGGAAATGAACCCACAGACATTTTTGTTTACAAAATAGCAATAGCACTTAGACTTATATACTTCTTTACAGTGCTTTACAACCAGTGGTAAAAATTTTGACTACCAGTTCTGTAGGCGTAGCTTGGTGGGTGTGGCATGGCTTGGTGGGCATGGCAGGGGAAGGATACTATAAAGTCTCCATTCCCTCCCCAATCCAGGGGAAGGTTGCTGCAAAATCCCCATTTCCTCCAGATCAGCTGGGACTTGGGAAGGAGAGAATAGATGTGGGTGGGGCCAGTCAGAGATGGTATTTACCGGTTCTCTGAACTACTCAAAATTTCCTCTACCGGTTCTCCAGAACTAGTCAGAACCTACTGAAACCCACCTCTGTTTACAACCCTCTCTAAGCGGTTTACAGAGTCATCATATTTGCCCCCAACAATCTGGGTCCTCATTTTACCCACCTCGGAAGGACGGAAGGCTGAGTCGACCTTGAGCCTGGTGAGATTTGAACTGCCAAACTGCAGTCAGCAGAAGCAGCCTGCAGTACTGCACTTTAACCACTGCGCCACCGCGGCTCACAGAAAACCAAGTCCTTCAGATGTTGCCATAGTAATGCTTCAAATAAATACATTGAAATCATTGCATAAATAAGTTATCATGAAATTCTAATTGATTTCAATGGATGGGTCATGCTCGGAAAATGCGTCCACTAATTGAGAATTCTAGATCATCTTTTAATATAACCATATTTTGCAACCCAAAATTAACCTGATTGCATAATAACATCCCATAATATAAGCTGCCTCTTAATTTGCTACACGGTGAAGCTTTACATGACACTGTCTCATTAAAAGGTCAATATTGATAATTTTCATGAATTCCTTCGGGCCTTTTGTCTTAGGAGCGATTCATAAGGATAAAGAGCAGAAAATGGTTATTATACTTCTGACTAGAGACAAAGGGATTTGCTGTACTTCAGGCAGGACTTTGTTGCATTCATTGATTCTTGTTCTCCTGAGCATTTACAGGTGGCAAAGCCTTAACTATAGATGAAACCTACTCTAGTTTCCTCTTATGTTGGAATGGATTTTGTTCGTTGGATGATTCACACAACAACACAACAATCTGGTTTTGTTTTTGTTTTTAATTTGATTTATATGCCGCCCTTCTCCAGAGACTCAGGACGGCTTACAATGCATTAAGCAATAGCCTTCATACTTTTGTATATTTCTACAAAGTCAGCTTATTGCCCCCACAAACTGGGTCCTCAATTTACCTACCTTAGAAAGGATGGAAGGCTGAGTCAACCTTGAGTCTGGGGAGATTCGAACTTGCGGTAATTGCAGGCAGCTGAATGTTAATAACAGGCTATTAGTCTGCTGTGCCACCAGGCTCCTTTAATGAATGGATGAATATGTTTAATGAAGTAACTCATATTCTGAGTTTCCACAATGCATTGAATTCATCGGTATCCTTAAAGGGGAAAATGAAAAAAAAAAAGTGAGTTGTGACATCATGTTGTAAACCTCCTTTAAGACTTTAATTGAATTATTACTTGTTTGATTGATTAATTGATTATATGCCATTGAGTCTGCATAAACAGAGGGATAGAATCAAGATCACGTGAAGGGTTAATACCACTTTATAAGGCCTTGGTAAGGCTACACTTGGAATACAGCATCCAGTTTTGGTCGCCACGATGTAAAAAAGATGTTGAGACTCTAGAAAGAGTGCAGAGAAGAGCAACAAAGAGGATTAGGGGACTGGTGGCTAATTTGAAGAACGGTTGCAGGAACTGGTGTATGTCTAGTTTAATGAAAAGAAGGACTAGGGGAGACAGGATAGCAGTGTTCCAGTATCTCAGGGGTTGCCACAGAGAAGAGGGAGTCAAGCTATTCTCCAAAGCACTTGAGGGCAGGACAAGAAGCAATGGGTGGAAACTAATCAAGGAGAGAAGCAACTTAGAACTAAGGAGAAATTTCCTAACAGTTAGAACAATTAATCAGTGGAACGACTTGCCTCCAGAAGTTGTGAATGCTCCAACACTGGAAGTTTTTAAGAAGATGTTGGATAACCATTTGACTGAAGTGGTACAGGTTTCCTGCCTAAGCAGGGGGTTGGACTAGAAGACCTCCAAGGTCCCTTCCAACTCTGTTATTCTATTCTATTCTAATTATGAGTCATTTTTTTATTCATAGTGACCACATTGATAGATTGTTACTTGAAGGTTCATTTTTTAATGAATTTGTGCCCTTTAAGCTGTTCTTATTATTCTATACACAACAGTGTGAAATCACAACTGCCAGTTCTCTAACTGGTGATGGTCTTATCAAGCACTTTCCAAAAACGTAGGATGTCATAACATATCGGCATAGTATATGTATGGATCCAAGCAGGGGTTTTTTTGGTAACTGACAGATAGAAATGTTATCAATAGGCACATTTTCTTTTACGCTCTCTCTCTATGGTTTACACAGTTTAAATTCTTTACATTTTTTTTCATTTTCAATAATGGCTTTTTTTATATATTTTGATTGTTTTTAAGGTGACTGTGATTTTATTTCATTGCTCTGTAACCACCAAGAGAAGCTTTTAATGAGATGGGCAGCTCTATATGCTAAATAAATAAACATATAAATACTGCAAAGGCAGCCAGGAGTGAGGCGATCGGTGCCAGGGCTGATCCCACCCAAAATACTTCGAGTTGGTCTTACAATGAAAGGGAGCCAGACAAATTTGCAACACTGTGGGCGGGGCAAGGCAAAAGACGGTCAAATGAGTTAATGGCAATTTCAATGAATAAATCATCATCATCATTTAACAACCCCCATAATCCCTTGCGGGGTGGAGTCTGGGCAACTGAATGGAGCTAGCAGAGCGTTTTAATGGCCGGATATCCTTCCTATCGCCAATGCGGAGTTTTGGTCAGCAGACACATTCTCAATGTGCCCAGAGAGAGAAATATCTGCCTCTACCTAGGATCGAACTCACAGCCTCCCAATTGTGAGGCGAGAGCTCCACCTCTAGGCCACCGCAGCACTCTTTCAATAAATGAATAATATTCTTGCAAAAAGGGCTTAAACTGGAAAACATGGGGAGGCAGAACTGTTTTGTTTTTATTTTCCCTTGCGACACTCGAAATGTTTGTATGGTTATTTATTTTTATTTTTTTAAAAAAAATTACTTTGCCTCATCTCTGCCTTACAAGTTTGCTAAAAGGAACCAGCTGGTTCCCTAGGTGGCTCAGTGGTTAAGACGCTGAGCTTGTCGATCAGAAAGGTCGGTGGTTCGATTTCCTAGTATAGGTCTCCTGCGCGAGCAGGGGGTTGGAGTAGATGACCTCCCAAGGTCCCTTCCAACTGTGTTACTGTTACTTCGAGCAGGCTTCTCCGTACGGTGCATGTATTTGAACGTGGCGCATTAAAATAATTTATGGAAGGTTTCACTGTCTCCCTCAGCGGAGAAGGTGGTTGGGCGAGAGGATAAATCTTTAAAAGAATAATGTTTTCAGAATCAGCCTCCTTGTCCTCAAACCCTTTGATGTATGAGAGCAAGGGTAGGTAGGACACCTAGTGAAATATACATGAGATCTCCCCAGCAGAGAATAAGCAAGAGTGGAGAAAATATTAGCGTTTACATCAAAACTCAATTGGAGCACTCGTTTCAAGATGATAGTTTATTATGCTGAATGCAATTTAGTCCCGCAAGGATATTTCCCTCCATCTGTATGACAGACACTCTCATGCGCAGACATACATAGAGGCTGGGTTCTCGGCTCCTTCTCTCTCTCACTTTCTCTCTACCTCTAACCAATTATTCTCCCTAGAAGTTGACATTTTTAGTGTATAATTCATCCATTCCGCCTCCCCCAAAATCTTCTGAAGGTTGGGAACGGAGAAAGGGAAGAACCAGGTTTAAACCAGTCCACCGTTTCTTCAAGACCAACAAGCCCAGTCTTCGGTTGGCACAGTTTGATATTTTTCTCCTGGCCTTGATGAAAATGAAATTGCATTTGCATCAGCGGAGGAATCTGTCTTGATGTCGGACAATTCTGCCTAAGGGAAGATGGAAGAGGGAGAGAGAGAAAGACATGCTGGGTGGAATTCAAGACGGAAAAAATATGGATCAGATGAAAGGGAGAGCTGACACAGTCAATTCGTCCCATCCCCAATCGTACCTTCTGGATTTTAATTGAGCTAGGATTTACCTATGCCAGACTACGGTATTTTTTTCTTCCTTGCCAAATCCAGTGGCATGAAGTGTAGGAAGAGGTAGGAACACCGGTAGTCCTTGTCTTATGGCCGCAATTGAGCCCAAACTTTCCATTGCTGAGTGAAACATTTGTTAAGTGAATTTGGCCCCATTTGATGACCTCTGTGGCCGCCATTGTGAAATGAACCGCTGCTGTTGTTAAGTTAGTAACGTGGTCGTTAAACGAATCAGGCTTCCGCATTGACTTTGCTTGTTCAGAAGGTCGCAAATGTGACCTCAGGTCACTGCAACCGTCTCAAATACGAATCAATTGCCAAGCGTGCATATTTTGCAACGGTCGTAAGTGTGAAAAATGTACATAAATCACTTTCTTCAGTGCTGTTCTTGAACTGTTGTAAGTCAAGGACTGCCAGTAGATAGCATAAAAATATCCAAGAAAGTCTATAGTATTTGGTTAGAAAAGTCAAAAAATGACTACGATAATGCAATGCACCTAAAAAAGCAAGTTCAACCACGCCATCATGGCCACCATCTCAATTTTTTTTGACCGTATCCTCTGGACACCTTGAGTAATTCCAAATCAGATTGAGCATTCCTAAAACCAGGGATCCATTAGTCGACGTGGCCTCTCCTGGATCTGTAGAAATAGTTGAATCCAATTGGTGGACTGATCCCATTATATATGTCTGTTTCATTAGTCAGAGTGTACCGTTTTTACCAACAGACGGACAAATGAAGGACTGGAAACTTTAACATGCTTCCTTCTGTGACTTTATTGCCACATCGTCCTGTAATGTTCAGCCTCTGAAAAACTAGGAGTGATCACAGCCCTTCATCATCATCTGCTTTTAACGATCCCATAATTCCTTGCGGGATGGAGTCTGTGCAACTGAATGGAGCTGAATGTTTACTGGCCAGATGCCCTTCCTGTCACCAGTACGGAGTTTTGTTCAGCAGATATATTCTCATTGTGCCCAGAGAGAGAAATGTCTGCCTCTACCTAGGATCAAACTCACAGCCTCCTGATAGTAAGGCAAGAGCTCCACCTCTAGGCCACCGCACCACAGGAGCGATCACAGCCCTTCCTGTGAAGAAATTCTCTACCTTTTTTTCTAAATCTTTTAGCACCTGGATAGCAAACATCGAAGACCCCTTTCCACAGTAGGGTAATCACCTTAATTAGCGTAAAACCAGAGCAAACTGAGAAACGTCTCGACGTTTTAATAGAACGGCAGACGAAAAAAGCAAGCAGGCAACTTTGACCTCCTCGCCTCCATCTGTCACGTGAGATTAGACGGCTGAAGAAAATGGCCGTCATTACCATTTTTTATTTTTTATTTTTGCAATTTGGAGTGGTCTATAGTTGCATAAGTATCCTGAGGGTCAGTGGTTGTGGAAGGTACCAGTTAAGACCGCGAGGAAGGAGGGGAGAGGGAGGAATACTCTCCATTTCATTTAATAGCCTTAACATATTTTCCCCTTTTCAGAATGGAACTGAAAGGGATTAATCTTTTCCATAACATTCATCTACTCTACATTCTAGCGATATTTTCTCCTGAATAACGGTGCACATAATATACATTTTGGCACAACGCTGCAGTAGATTTTCTTCGGAGCTCATCAACAGCTGCTTTGGCACTCTGCCTTGTGTTTTTTTTCCCCTGCCTTCACATCAGTCATTTTCTTCTCATAAAGAACTATGTCATCACAAGGCAAATCAAATTTGGGTATGGGAGAACATCACCGAGGGGAAATTAAGCTAATTCAGAGTGATGGCGAACCTGATTATACATGTAACCGTGTCACTGTTCTCGGGAAGCTGGATTCACCCGAGCTACGAGGAATTAGAAGCACGGTGAGATTTGCAGAAACTTCTTTAGTCCCACAATTTCTATGAAATCGTACGGCTTCTGGAAAGCAGGCCCTGCACCTGCAGGTGAAACTAAGAAGAAGAGGAGGAGGAAAGTGGCGTCTGAAAATGTCAGCTTTCTTCTTTGAAAATAAAAAGGAGAAGTTTAGGGAAGTTTAGAGTCAGTCTGTATACCGTATTTTTCGGTGTATGACGCATCTTCCCCCCCCCCCAAAAAAGGGGTGAAAATTTAGGTGCATCTTATACACTGAATGTAGCCCCACCCACGCCTCCCAGCAATTTACCTCCTTGCAGCAAGCAGCAAGAAGAAACAGCCCATTTCAGCTTCAGCACAGACTAATTAGCACAAGTTGAATTGTCCCTTGAATCGGCCTCCCAACTGGCTTAGGCCAGTCAGAATTTTTACTACCAGTTCTCCGAACTACTCAAAATTTCCGCTACCGGTTCTCCAGAATTGGTCAGATCCTGCTGAAACCCACCTCTGGCACTCTAGCTATCTGGTCTTCGGGTTTCCACCGCTCCAGCACACATGAAGACCAGCTGGCCAGCGTGCATGCATACACCGGAAACCAGATGACCACGTGGCCCACGCGTGCATGCACACCAGCCAGTTTGTCTTCAGGTTTCTAAGGCTCCGGCACACACCAAGTTCAGCTGGTTGGCGCACATGCACATCTGGAAGCCAGAAGACCAGGTGTCTTTGAGTTTCCAGGGCTGGTCTTCGAGTTTCCAGAACTGTGGTGCATACTCTGCTTTGGGCACTCAGTGCCAAAAAGGTTCGCCGTCACTGATTGTTGTGACCTAGGCTTACTGAATCATTACAAGAAACAATTAGTCCCAAACAAATCTATTTTATTGTAACAGCTGATACTTATGTTCATTCCCAGCTGAGTCCCAATTAGTTGCAAAACAAGTCCTTCGGAAGAAGTCCTTCAGGATAATCACCAACCTTTATCTTCTTTGACAACCTGCCAAAGGCCTTACTTGGCAAAGCCCCACGGAGTTCAGAAACAAACAAGAGATGCCAACTGGAAACAGAGTTAGCAATGTTACTTTCCTGCAAAAGGGCCCAAGTGCCTTTGTTCCTCTTTTAAGCCTTTTGGGAGGGGCCAATCAACTCCTGGCCTTACTCCCAAGTTGTCCCTTTTGCTTTAGCTGCTCTTGCCTTCTGGCAGCTCTGTGCATGCACGCACTAGGAACAGGCTTCTCTTGTTCTTCTGCCTCTCTGCTGTCTGACTCTGGGGGCTCCAGAGTCCGCGCATCACTCCCAGATGGCCCTGGCCCCATCTCTGCCTCCAACACAGAACCCTTGTCTGGGCCTTCCCCTGACTCCAGGACTGGCCCATGTTCCTCCCCAGCCTCCTCACTGTCTGACTCTGCTGCCAGTTCCGCAGGCTTCTGGTGGACCACAACACTGATATAAGCCTTCATTCTGATACCTGTTCAAGCTCAAAAGATCCGTACACGAAGAAATCATGGAACCCCACACAAGGAACATCGCCTGTCTTTATGCGAGTTGAAATAAATTACTAAGAAGTTCCAATGTGATTGTCTGGGGTGGCGTGGTGAATATGCAAAGCCTACTAAGTTAGCGAAGAGCAATGGCTTTGAAGTTGGAAATGAACACCTGAGGAAGCAACTAAAGAATGTTATGAATAATTAAGTCCTTCCGTGCGCAGATTAATTTTTCTTCAATAGTTTGATTCAGTGTTTCCTTTCGGAAAATGGTTGCATGGGCCCAAAGCAAACTCACCATCCATCTTGTTCTGCTTCAGGAAATAGCATCCCTTTCCCTTTTTGGCCTCCAAGAGACAGTAAGGAAAGAGGAGGGGAGACAGAGGAAAGAGAAGCCATCTCCACCAGAGAGGTGGAAGATAGAGAAGAGAACTTGAAGCAATGAAATAAATTTGGGGAGAGAGAGACTGAGAGTTTTGCTGTTGGAAGAGGGAGAGTAAAAAGTAGTTTCAAGAAAGGATTATGAATAACAAAAGATCACTAGAACATAGAATCGTAGAGCTGAATGGGACTCAGAGGTTTTCTAGCCAATTCCCTACTCAAGGCAGGAGACCATATATCACCCCAGTCAAATGGTTGTCCAGTCTATTCTTGGAAGCCTCCTAGTGTTGTGGCTCCGTTACCTGAGCCTGTGTCATCGGCAGGAGAGGACTCCGAGAGTGAAGGAGAGGAGTTGGCAAGGCCTCCCTCTCCAGGACCCTCCTCTCTGGCAATGCCTTCGGTGTCTGCCGAAGGGCAAGAGATAGGGCCGGGGCCAAGCACGTCCACGCAGCCACAGGTGGACAGTGATGAGGGAAATGAGTCTTGGCTGGATCCTCGGCAGCGTCGCAGAGATAAGCGCGCGCAACAAAAGGCGTGCCAGAGATTAAGCTGAGTCACTGGACCACACCCCACAGGGTATAAAAGGGAGCGTGGTGGCCAGTCAAACCTTGTGATGAACAAAGCTGAAAGCTTCCACGCCATTCTGCATTACCGGACTTTTGCTATAGACTTTGCTGGATTATCTTTGGACTTGATTGACTCTGTAATTATTGAGCTGTTTCTTTTGATGTACCAGAAGTGGAGAGAAGTTATCTCTCTTCTTCGTAAGTAATAAACTCTTGGCAGGCAGCCACTAGGTTGTTGCCAAGTTCCGTTATCATAAGGAAAAGGATTTTGCCGGCTGGTTTGGTCTTTAACTCTTGAACGTCTGTTGGTGTGTGTGCATGTGGGACGGGGACAGAACACCAATGATGGAGCATCCACAACTCCAGAAGGCAAGATGTTCCATTGAGAACAATTAGTCTCTCAGAGTTGTGGATGCTCCATCAGTTAAAGTTTTCAAAAAATAGTTTGGACATCCATTTGACCAGGATTGTTTGGGCCATACAGCTTGATAAATTGCAGTCTTTACCTAATAAGCCACCCTGTATGAAGCCACATTGCTGCCAGGTCTGGAAGCCATCTTTTGCATTGGGCCTTCAGGCCTGCCACATTTAGTGCTGTGGGAAACTGAGCAGGGGTGATATGTAGACATAATAACATTCCTTTCTCAGAGAGTCAAGGACATCTTGCCCTGCACCTGGAGGGGTGTGAATGAGAGGCATCTCCAGTTGGGACGGTGCTTGGATTGGACCACGTGATGGACATTGGGTGCTGGGCAGGGACTTGGACTTTGCTTTGGGTGGGGAAAACCTGGAAGCTTTCAGATTTGGGTTTTCATACATATATATATATATATATATATATTGATCCGGAGATCATGATGTCTATCGCCTCTTCTATAACTATACCTGGAACTCGCATCTTTAGGACAATTCTTTATATATATATATCTCGGTGTTTTCTCCATGGCTTCATCTTTTTGTTGTTTCTTCTGTCTTCATTTTCACCAAATCTATTACAACATTTTCACAAGTACAGTATTCTAATTATACCATTTTCTTACATCTCTATTAGTTTGCTTATCTATATCTCTTTTCTAACCAATGGTAAAAGTGATCCCATATCTTAAGCTATTCTAAATCCTCTCTTTCTTTGATCATCAAAGTTAATGTATTCATTTCTGCACAGTCTAAATTTTTTTTAAAATTACTTCTCCTTCCAAAAGTATTTTTTTTCTGCTTTCCAATTTTGTGCAAAAACAATCCTTGCAGCTGTTATTACATATATAATCAAATAAAATTTTTCTTTGCTAATTTTCTCTGGAAGGATACCCAGTAGGAACAGCTCTCTAAACCAAAATTCTTGATGTGGTTTCAGAACCCATTCCTGCATACTCAATCCTGCAGAGTCCCACATGTTCTACCCCAGATTCTAGAAGGGAAGGCGCTTTAACCAAACATATCCTACACAGAATAAATATGACATGACGGACTAAATTCCCATTGCAATCTAAAACAGACTTAGCAAAACCCAACCGTTCGGTGGGACATAACACACAACGCCTTAAGAAAAAGCCACTTTTGATGGCTTAACGTGACAGCCCAGTTCGTGCAACGTGTCGAAACAATACCTTGGTTCTCCAAAGAGTTTGGCCTACAATCTGCTCAATTTGCATGATCCTAGTCTGCCATCCTAACGTAAAATCAGCCCAAGTGACTTTTCAACAGCTCTCCCACCAGACTTTATGTTACAGTGAATTTGCTTTCATTGTTCTTAATAAATAAGCACAGTGTATGCATCTCCCTGGGTAGCTGTCAGTGAGACCCAAGTCTTGTGTCTTACACTTAACGAGTGCCAGCAGCATAGTAAGATCATAATAAGTTTTTCTCCCACCCCGCTTTTTTTTTTTCCTCACTGGGGAACAGTTGCCAGATACCAATTTTGTTCTGATTTGGGAAAAGTGCCAGGTAGGATCGCTAACCTGAGAGGCCCCAAGCAACTTGTAATCCTATCAAATAATTCTAGTATCCCCATCAGACTCTCCGCTACAAACTCTTCTGAACCCCATGCATTGTCTGGCTTTAAACCATCTGATATAAAACTAAAGACAATAATGCCCTTTACTAGGAAGCAGGCATTAAAAGATATCTGCCTTTGCAAATCAGGTAGATTTAAGGGCTTCTCATTTGATTGACGTGGGTCGGCGAGCCTTAGGGCCCATCTATTTTGGAAGCTAAGCACTGAATATTTTCTCTTTGATTTCAGGACGTTAGGGGTGATTGACAGCCTAACCTGGATATGAGAGAGCTTGGTTCATTTTTCTTACTTTTCATTCTTTAGCTCAATAAGGAATTGTCCTACGGTAGTTCATAATGCTATAGCAATAGCAATCTCAGCTCAGAAGTAGAAGGACCAGGTAGGGTAAGCTAGACTTCTTCATTTCATTATCTGCTTTTGAGGGTGGGCTTCTACTTTGGCAAGTATCTGACTGGTTTTTAAAATTAAAAATCCAGGGAAATCCTCCAGATTGGTCTGAGGCGGCGTTTGTCATCTAAAATGAGCTCAACAGGGTTTTTTTTTTTAATTAAAAAAGAAGCAAATCGTAACAGCGGTAGAGGCATTTTCTTCTAGTGTTTTCTGGAATGGAAGTGTAGCTTAGTGATTAAGGTCTTGGAAGGGGACCAGGAAGATTGTTGTGGCTCCTTTACCTGAGCCTGTGTTATCGGCAGGAGAGGACTCTGAGAGTGAAGGAGAGGAGTTGGCAAGGCCTCCCTCTCCAGGACCCTCCTCTCTGGCAATGCCTTCGGTGTCTGCTGAAGGTCAAGATATAGGCCCGGGGCCAAGCACATCCACGCAGCCACAGGTGGACAGTAATGAGGAAGATGAGTCTTGGCTGGATCCTCGGCAGCGTCGCAGAGATAAGCATGCGCAACAGAAGAAGAGGCGTGCCAGGGATTAGGCTGAGTCATTGGACCACACCCCACAGGGTATAAAAGAGGGTGTGGTGGCCGGTTCAGCTCTGTGACAAGCAAAAAACGGATATCGGACAACTTTCTTTGTATTTACTGGACTTTGTTGACTATTATGTATTGGCTTTGTTCCCGGACGAAGGGAGAAACTCCCCCGTCGTGAGTAAAGAATACCTGGCAGCCTGCCACTGGGGTGCTGCCAATTCTGATACCAGATAAAACTGTTGTCGGCTGAGTTCTTTAGCTGTTGCCTGTCCGTGGGGGTGCGTGTGTGAGACGGGGACAGAACACAGATGTAGGTTCAAGTCCCATTCAATAAGGGAATTCATCCTGTGTTCCTGAGCTAGATACCATATTTTTTGGAGTATAAGACGCACTTCCCCCCCCAAAAAAAATTGGGTGGAAATGTCTGTGTGTCTCATACACCGAATGTTACTGAAGCCCTGCCCACCCACTCACCCCCACCCTTCAGCCATTTTCAGCCTCTGCACGTTGCGTTTTTGGCCTCTGCATGCCCTGTTTTAGAGCTGTTCCAGGCTGCAGGGATTGCCACAACACATCGCTGCTGATAGCCGCCTCTGCATGCCGCATTTTTGGCCTCTGCGTGTCACGTTTTTGGCTTCTGCATGCCCCGTTTTTGGCCTCCATGCATCACATTTTTGGCCAGTTCCAAGCAGCGGGGATCAGCGGTGGCTATCCCCACTGCCTGGAATCAGCCAAAAATGCAACGCGCAGAGACCAAAATGGGGCATGCAGAGGCTGAAAACGCGACGTGCGGAGGCCAAAAAGGTGACACACAGAGGTGGCGATGTGCTGGGGTGATCCTGGCAGCCTGGAATGGGTCTAAAACAGAACGTGCAGATGCCAAAAATGCAACGGGTGGAGGCCAAAAATGTGACATGCGGAGGCGGTGATGGGCTATGGTGATCCCCACAGCCTGGAACAGCTGATTGGCAGTATTCCAGGAGCCCAATCCAACCGCCAATCAGCTGCTCATGCTGAATCAGGCTCTGATAACATGCTGAAGCTGACCAGGCTGTTTGCTGCAAGGATGCTAGCCAGATGAATACCAATGGATGATGGTAGGCAGAGGCAGATTTTTTTTCTTGTTTTTCTCCCCAAAAACTAATGTGTGTCTTATACTCTGGAGCGTCTTATACTCCAAAAAATATGGTAATTTTTCTCAGTCATTTCTATCTTTGGGGGCACAAGCCTTTCAAAGAAGGTCAGGTAAGGTGATTTCAGGAACGCTACTTGACAGTTAATTCTTGAGAGCCTGCTCAAGTTCCTCTCTGCCCCATCTTTGACCAAACAAAATCAAGGAGGTTTAGTTAGAAATTGTTTCTTGCACTTGTCTTTAGGAAAGCGTTCTCTAACTTCTACCTGGTTGGCTCATTCTCACCACTGCCGCCTGTGGGCTTCTTATGTTTTCATCAATGTCAGTGTCAAGTTTGAAATGCACTTTTGCTATTGCAACCATTATTGCTTCTCAGCTTGCCAACGAACCGGGGGGGAGGGGGAGGGAAGGGGGAGATGGAATGTGGGCTCAAGAAGACAGCCGTGAGAACCAAGGACATTTCAGTGGGTGTTTGCCAAAGCCAAAGACTTTTTCTCATAACAATATAATGAGACTCAATTGGACAATGTGACCTGCTCTAATAGAGGGAGGGAGAATCCTACACTTTAACTATGTGGATTTGTGCGGGAATTAGTTAGATCTGGTTTTGCCTCCTCAGTGCCAAAATGATGTACTCAATAAAGTTTTGCATTCAGAGACTGGATCGTCTCAGGCGTGCTTGCTTTGTTTGGGTTCATCAGTTGGAACATTGACAGCAGTAAATTGCTTTACATAGGATTGTGGGGGTATATTCATGGACCCCCAAAAGAAAGGGGAAAGACAAATGCAAGATCAAACCAATGAGTGGAATGACCTCCATTCCACATTACGGTGTGACTGAAGAGCCACCTGTTCACTTCTTGTGCATTGCATTTGCTTTGATCACTCGGATATGGCAGCTTTTTGGAACCACACCTGCAGATCCTTCTGATCATGTAACAGAGTTTTTGGCAGGAGCCACATCCTTAACTGTTCTGCCCCAGTTTCGGATTCCCAGAGAATGTGACACACACCAAGCTTTGTAAACACTATTTAATTCCAAACAAACCCCTTTCAAGAATGCAGGCTTCCTGTGCAAAGGGTCCTTATCAAAGTTATTAAGAACAAAGTCCGACAAAGGTTGGCAACCAGCCCAGAAAACCAGATATGAGAAGTCGCTCGCTCTCCAAGATCCTCTGTAGTAATGAGATGTTGTTTCTAGCAAGAAAGCACTAGCGGTGTGTGACTTAAATAGGCTAAGGGAGTGGCCAATTATCCTCAAGCCCTACTCTCGAGTAGACCTCCTGCTCCTGAGTAGCCACTCCTGCCTTTTGGCAGCCCTGCGTGCCCGAGCATTGAGGAGAGGCTCCTCCACTTCGCTCTCTCCACTGGAAGGAGCCTCTGGAGGTTCTGAAGGCCCTGGCTGAGTCTCTGCCTCTGGCATCACATCCTCTTCGGCCTCCTCGCTGTCCGACGCAAACGCCAGCTGTGCAGGCTGCTGGCACGACACCACACCAGCCTCCTCGTCATTGGGATCAGCCACGATCCGCGCAGGCCGCTGGCAGGCCACAACAATTGTTGTGGCCTGCCACAACCAGCACAATTGTGCTGGTTTTCAGCACAATTCTTTATAATCTGTTGATTTTGGAAGGGTTTCCATTTCCTTATTTGCTTTTGTTTTCTTCATCTACTCATGTGGAAAACTAAGCTTTTCATTTTGCCTTTTTAAAAAAAAACAAAAAAAACAGTCCTCCTATAATTAAAAGCAAGCGATTTCCTGAAAGAATATTCATTAAGGATTTATTTGCAGCTCTGTAATAGGTTTAGTGGCACAGTTTGCTTACACTGAATGTGTTTCTGTTGCATTTAATCCCCCAATCAATAGCACCTTCTTAACAATCACTGCATCTTAGTGGCATTTCAGCTACAGTTGACAGACATTTTTTTTTTTCTGCAAGAACAGCCTTTGGGCCAGTACTTTGCAATTTCCAAGAGCAGAATTACATTTTCATGGTTTCAGAATATCCTGCTTTTCAAAATACTACGGGGACAAGGTGATATTGCTCCAGGACAATCTTCCTATTTGAAACCCAAGATGTGACTACTATTATGGAGTTCTCAGTAGAGGTATTTTTACTTATGATTCCATATTCATATAATACACCCCAAAGGAACTTTTTTACGGAGATAGGAGCGTCCTCACCCATCTGAATTTACTCAACCTGAGTAAATTTGGGAAACTTCTCTGAAACTTTGAAAAGACCTAACGTGATATCCATTGATGTCATCGGTGGACTAAATATCTTCTTGGAAGTCCATAGCCTCTGTGCTTAGCAGTAGACCCTTCCAACCTACCCTCTAAGCCAGGGATCTGCAACCTTAAACACTCAAAGAGCCATTTGGACTCGTTTCCCACAGAAAAGAAAACACCGGGAGCCACAAAACCCTTCCCGTGCCTGACTATTTCTTCAGCGGCCACAAAACTAGTATATGTAGTTGAATTAAATGTTCTGTTTTCTTCTCAAACTTTTCTTTCCTTGGATTTATCCATGGTTGGCCTACTGGGGGTTGAAAAGCTCAATAAATCGCGTGCCGGTGGGTGTCGCACATTGGCGGTTGTGATGGATATTTTGAGTGACAGGGAGACTCAGCAGAGGGGTGAAAGAGCCACATGCGGCTCCAGAGCCGCAGGTTGCTGATCCCTGCTCTAAGCAATCAGAGGGAGGATGTGAACTATTCTGGAACCAAAACACCTAGACTCCAGAACTAACTCTAGAACATATGAGAGTATATGCACCAAGACAAATTCCTTGTGTGTCCAATCACACTTGGCCAATAAAAAATTCTATTCTATTCTATTCTATTCTATTCTATTCTATCCTATCCTATCCTATCCTATCCTATCCTATCCTATCCTATCCTATCCTATCCTATCCTATTCTAAAGAGATAATGTCATCAAGGTAGCTTACCTTTAGGAATTTGCGGCATTATTTCTTCCACTCCTTGTGATCTTTGCACAGCAGTGTCAGACCCAAATAACTAAGAACATTTGTTGAATTCAAAGCACAGAAGAGTTTATTATTGCTACCCCCCCCGCACTCCCCCACGTTTGGCACGTGATGGCAAAAAGGCTAGCCATCACTGCGCTATACCATTTCAAACACATGGTTGTCCAATCTCTTCTTAAAAACTTCGTGTTGGAGAATTCACAACTTCTGGAGGCAAGTTGTCCCACTGGTTAATTGATCTCACTGTCAGGAAATTTGTTCCTAGTTCCAGGTTACATCTCTCCTTGATTAGTTTCCAGCCATTGCTTCTTGTCCCTCAGGTGCTTGGAAGAATAGTTTGACTCCCTCTTCTTTGTGGCAACCCCTGAGATATCAGAACACTTGAGAAGTTCTTTACAGAACCGGAGAATCCATCTGAATCAAAAATGGAAAAGCAAAACTGTTGACATCTGACATTTAACAGTAACAGAGTTGGAAGGGATCTTGGAGGTCATCCAGTCCAACCCCCTGCTCACACAGGAGACCTGTATTAGGGATTCGAACCGCCAAACTGCCAACCTTTCTGACTGACAAGCTCAGTGTCTTAGCCACTGAGCCACCTAGTCTGCTTCAATTGTCAGTATTTCAACTATGTTTGTTTTTAACTCAAAATGTCTTTAAAAGCTTTACAAAAAAAAAAGTAGCACTTAATAACATTCATACCTGTTTTCCCCACTAAATGTGCATGAGCAGCAATAGGTTTATTAAAAGAATATTCTTATTGTCTTTCATGCTGCTCCAATAAAACTAGGTGTCCCTTAGAGGATGGAACAGCTGGCTGCTCTAATTTGAGCAATAGAGAATAATTAAGTGGCGAAGTGTACAGTAAACTCTTTGGAAATCACAAAATTAGGATTTTTGCATTGTAACCTTGATCACTTTTGTCTGTGGTGTTCCTGTTAAACATACTAATGGCAATCAACCTTAGAAAAAGCTCTCATTTGGGGGAAAAAAAAGAGTTTCGCTTATTTCGAGGTTTGAAGAAGGTCAAGGCAACTGAGACAAGCAGTAGGGAAATAGGAAGCTTTAACCTTGCCCCCAAAAAATTTATCAGTACCCAACATCAAGAATAGAATAGAATAGAATAGAATAGAATAGAATAGAATAGAATAGAATAGAATAGAATAGAATAGAATAGAATAGAATAGAATAGAATAGAATAGAGTTGGAAGGGACCTTGGAGGTCTTCTAGTCCAACCCCCTGCTTAGGCAGGAAACCCTACATGACTTCAGACAAATGGTTATCCAACATCTTCTTAAAAACTTCCAGTGTTGGAGAATTCACAACTTCTGGAGGCAAGTTGTTCCACTGATTAATTGTTCTCACTGTCAGGAAATCTCTCCTTAGTTCTAAGTTGCTTCTCTCCTTGATGAGTTTCCACCCATTGTTGCTTCTTGTCCTGCCTTCAGGTGCTTTGGAGAATAGCTTGACTCCCTCTTCTTTCTGGCAGCCCCTGAGATATTGGAAGACTGCTATCATGTCTCCCCTAGTCCTTCTTTTCATCAAACTAGACATACCCAATTCCTGCAACTGTTCTTCATATGTTTTAGCCTCCAGTCCCCTAATCATCTTTGTTGCTCTTCTCTGCACTCTTTCTAGAGTCTCAACATCTATTTTACATCGTGGTAACCAAAACTGGATGCAATATTCCAAGTGTGGCCTTACCAAGGCCTTATAAAGTGGTATTAACACTTCACGTGATCTTGATTCTATCCCTCTGTTTATGCAGCCCAGAATGTGTTGGCTTTTTTGGCAGCTGCTGCACGCTGCTGGCTCCTGTTTAAATGGTTGTCCACTAGGACGCCAAGATCCCTCTCACGGTTACTACTGGCTGGGCAGTAGTACTCCAGGTACTTTAGGCAGAGAGCTTTAAGTCAAAGAAGACTACTTTAAGTCTTCTTTGACTTAAAGCTCTCTGCCCAAAGTACCTGGATAAAACTTGACATTTGTTATTCATATTTTCTTCGAATGACCCAAGAATGAATGTGTAGGCATGAAACCCTATTAGATCCTCCTTCCCTTTCCAAGAACAAGGCATTGCTGGTGAGAAAGGTCCCAAACAGGATAGAATATAAAGGGTGGCAGATGAGTAGGAAGGTGCTTGCGTGGTCCATTGTCTCCTTTATGCAGCTTAATTGCCTTTGAAACAAGCCATCAGTCATTT
Source organism: Pantherophis guttatus (assembly GCF_059756535.1). Classification (NCBI taxonomy): domain Eukaryota; kingdom Metazoa; phylum Chordata; class Lepidosauria; order Squamata; family Colubridae; genus Pantherophis; species Pantherophis guttatus. Next base: position 24,887,640 of record NC_142071.1, on the reverse strand, counting down.
CTGCAACCTGACAAAATCGGCCTCTCTGCGCAGTCTTGATCTACAAAGCGAATCTCAGGAATAGCTTTTTATTTGCGGTTGGGGGAAGGGGAGCTGAAGGGCTGTAAGGTAAAGGTAAAGTTTCCCCTCGCACATATGTGCTAGTCGTTCCCGACTCTAGGGGGCAGTGCTCATCTCCGTTTCAAAACTGAAGAGACAGCTCTGCCCAAAGACATCTCCGTGGTCATGTGGCCGGCATGACTCAATGCCAAAGGCGCACAGAACGCTGTTCCCTTCCCACCAAAGGTGGTCCCTATTTTTCTACTTGCATTTTTTACCTGCTTTCGAACTGCTAGGTTGGCAGAAGCTGGGACAAGTCACGGGAGCTCACCCTATTACGTGGCACTAGGGATTCGAACCGCTGAACTGCCGACCTTTCAATCGACAAGCTCAGCATCTTAGCCACTGAACCTCTGTGTCCCTTGAAGGGCTGTAGAGGAAGGCAAAAATGGGGAGTTGGATGAGATACCCAAATCAGAAATTTTTATCATTGTCTTCACAAGGTCACTATCGCTGCCTTTTATAGTGACGTCTAAAAGGGAGTCAGTTTGGTCCGGTGGTGAAGGCATCTGGTTAGAAACTGGGAGATGGTGAGTTCTAGTCATTCCTTAGGCATGAAAGCTGACTGGGTGACTTTAGGCCAATCCCCAGCAGTTCTAGTCCCCTCTTAGACATGAAAGCCACTGATGATTTGGGGATGATCACCAGGATACTATGCAGTCTATTCCCACCTTAGACCTGAAAGCTGATTAAGTGACTTTGGGTCAATCACGAGGACACTGGGAGTTCTAGTGCAGCCTTAGGCATGAAAACGAGCTGGGTGACTTTGGGCCCATCACCGGAAGACTGAATTCTAGTCCTGCCTTAGGTCTGAAAGCTATCAGGGTGACTTTGAGCCAATCACCAGGAGACTGTGAGTTCTAGTCCTGCCTTAGGCTTGAAAGCCAGCTGGGTGACTTTGGGCCACTCGCACCCTCTCAGCTCAACTCACCTCACATCCCCCTCTCCAAGTACATATGTTGGAAGAAATATCCTTTTGGGTTCAGTTCCAAGTAGGGAAAAAGACACTGGGAACATGGAGACTGCTTGGAAAGATGGTTTAATGGTGGAAAGGATCACATGCTTTGAAGATCTTGGACGGAGAAAAAGGGAAGAGATGCTGAGAGTTCCTGGGTTTTATGCCCTATCTGGGCTTTTGAATTTGAGCTTGTATTCTGATTGGTTGTCAGACTCCCTTGGGGCCATGCAGACTCCCATGGGGCCAGGCAACCAGACTGTGTTTTTGAGTCCAGAGTTAGGTTGACTTTGAGGAGGTAGATCTTTTTTATGTAGAGTAGACTGGCTCAGGCCTTAATGGCCCATTGACAAAGGTGGGAGTGGGAGGGGCAGGGAGCTACTTTAAAACATGTTTCTCCTTTTCTCATCCAGGGAAATATAATATTCTGCCTTTTTTTTAACATTTCCTAGAATATTTCATTTTTCTAGGAGAGGGGTGGGTGCTAACTTCCTACAATTATATGGTTCAGGATGCAAAGAAGGAAATTAAAAAAAAAGAAAAGAAAGGAGCTTGTTAGAAGAAATATCCTTCTGGGTTCAGCTCCAAGTGGGGAAAAAGACACTGGAAACATGGAGACTGCTTGGAAAGATGGTTTAATGGTGGACAGGATCACATGGTTTGAGTTCCTGAACAGAAAAGGGGATGAGACGCAGTGAGTCCTCAAGTTTTATGCCTTCTCTGGCTTTGAACTTCCTGGGGCCCAGAAAGAGTATCCTGATTGGTTGTCAGACTCCCAGGGGACGGGGGTCTTAGCTAGCCTTGCTGGCTGATGTAATCTTCCCAGGTGCCATGTGGTGAGTTTCTGTTGCTAGATGGATCCTATTGTGTTGCAGATGATGGTCCATTTGACAAAGATTGAGTTTCTGCCTCTGGCCCATTGACAAAGGGTGGGGGCAGGAAGGTGGGAGCTGCTTCGTCTTTAAAACATGCTTCTCCATTTCTCATCCAGGGAAACATAATATTCTGCCTTTTTAATATTTCCCAAAATATTTCATTCCTCTAGGAAAGGGGTGGGTGCTAACTTCCTACAAGCTACCATTCTTTTGTTCAGAGAACAGGCTTTTTTGTTCACCACATCCATCTTCTAGCCCGCTACCCACCACCGAGCCAACCTCAGATATCCAGCTTTATCCCCTTAGATTTTCAAGCCTCCACTCGAAGTCAGCCGGATTCCATGGACTTAGTCCAGGGCTGCCCAACCTTGGCAACTTTAAGACTTATGGACTTCAGCTCCCCAAATTCCCCCAGCTAAGTCCATGGAATCCAGCTGATTTCAAGTGGAAGCTTGAAAGCCATGGGATAAAGCTGGCAATCTGAAGTTGACTCAATGCTGGAGTGGGCTAGAAGACTGACCTGGCGAAGGAAAGCTGTTTTCTGAACAAAGAATGGTGACTTCTTTCTTTAAAAAAATAAAATAAAAATCCCTTCTGTTGTATCCTGATCCATGTAGGTATTTGAGGGGGAGATGAAAAAAAAAAAAAAAGGATCATGTAGCTAAGAAGGTTTTGTGTCATGCTGGTGTGGATAATTCTTCTGCTTTTATCTCCTTTGGAGATTAAATGTAAGCTTAAATGGAAGATTAGAGATGAATGGCAGAGACTGTGGGGGTTCGGACAGGCCGTTTGGGAAAAGCTTATTCCATTCAGCCTAATTTGACTCATGGGAGGGGGGCTGCCATGTGAGGCAGGCGGAAGAGGTTTGCTGAAGCTTGGCAAGGTGTCGCAAATTAAGAACCGGATCGCTCCAGAATTAGAAAGGATGCAAACGGACAGTGTGATATTTACAAAAGGGAAGAAGCCATCAATCGTGGGGTTTTATGTATGTATGTATGTATTTTTCTCTCAGCCAGGTTTTTCCTACGTAAATCAATATCTTTATACAGCCATAGTTCAGTGAAATCTCATTCACTAGTTTCTAGGCTTTAGCAGACATCAAACCAGCATTTTGCTGTCTGTTGTGAGACTTAAGGGAGACTAAGATAGATCTATTTCTGACTAGTTTGTCTTCTTCAGTTAGCCACACTCTCGTCTCATGTCTCCTCCCTGTAAAGGTCAAATATTTATTTTATTCTCTTTTGGTAGGTCTTTATGTGTATTTTTCTCTCAGCCAGGTTTTTCCTACGTAAATCAAGATCTTTCTACAGCCATAATTCAGTGAAATCTCATTCACTAGTTTCTAGGCTTTATCAGACATCAAACCAGAAAAATACACATAAAGACCTACGAAAAGAGAATTTTATATATATATGTGTGTGTGTGTGTTTTTCCTCTAGCCAGGCTTTTCCTACGTAACCAAGGTTTTTTCTGCAGCCCTAGCTCAATGGTGCTAGGTTGCCAGGTGAGAACTTGCTGGCTGCCAGAAAGAAAAAAGCCCAGAATCGAGTGGATGTGATTCCATTGAGCTAGGGCTGCAGAAAAAACCTTGGTTACGTAGGAAAAACCTGGCTAGAGGAAAAACACACATAAAACCTACGAAGAAGTAAGAATATATATATATATATATATATAGAACTAGGGCTGAAGAACAACTTAGCTTACATAGGTGGAACCTGGCTAGAAAGAATATGCATATATATATGTGTGTGTGTGTGTGTGTGTGTGTGTGTGTGTACAGTTAATATTTCGGGTTTCTTCCCATGTAATTGTGAACATATCCCTAAAAGGGTAGAAGCGACGTTTCGACAGAATCTCATCTGCCATCATCAGGCTTATGTGAGATTCTGTCGACACGTCGCTTCTACCCTTTTAGGGATATGTTCACAATTACACGAGAAGAAACCCGAAATATTAACTGTACACACATATATACCCGTGAAAACATACATACATACATACATACATACATACATACATACATACATATATTTGTTTTTCTTTTAGCCAGGTTTTTCCTATGTAACCAAGATTTTTCTACAGCCCTGGTCATTAAAATAACAGTTTGTGACCATTTCTTTGCCGATTTCCAGCAAAAACAAACAAAACAACAACATCCACCCCACTCGGGAAGCTGGATTCACTCAATGACCCGTGATTTGCTTAATGACATTGTAATTCCCTTAGCAACCCTAGTGAATTGCTTAATGAGTGCTCTATTAATTGTCATAAAATCAGGACCAACTCAGCTAATGACCACAACAACTTACAATAGAAATTGTGGTCATACTACCTGCAGTTGAACCAACTTCTGGGTTTCCTCTCAACCTTATCAAGTCGTGCCTTATTTGTGATTTCTGCTGCAAGCCACAAACAGCTAATGTCACCCAGCCATAAATGGTATTTTAGCTTATAAACCACAATAACTATGAAGGCGCTAAGCCAAAAATCACACTCATCACGTTATGTTTAGCACAATAAATAAAAGTGTCTATAAATGCTGCTGAGATTTCCATTGCAAGCCCTCTCTTTCCATTACCTTTTAATGAAAGAAAGCAAATTCCACATGGATGAGAAACTAGCAGGGAAGAATGACTTTATACACACACACACACACAGGGACATACATAAAGGCCAGTTTGCACCAGTTCGGGAGAACCGGTTGTTAACTTTCTCAGCAGTTTGGCAAACTGGTTGTTGGAAGAAATTATTAGGGCAGTGAACCGGTTGTTAAATTACTTGAGTCCCACCACTGCATAAAGGTAAAGGTAAAGGTTCCCCTTGCACATATGTGCTAGTTGTTCCCGACTCTAGGGGGCGGTGCTCATCTCCGTTTCAAAGCCAAAGAGCCAGCGCTGTCCAAAGACGTCTCCATGGTCATGTGGCCGGCATGACTCAACGCCAAAAGCACATGGAACGCTGTGACCTTCCCACCAAAGATGGTTCCTATTTTTCTACTTGCATTTTTTACGTGCTTTCGAACTGCTAGGTTGGCAGAAGCTGGGACAAGGAATGGGAGCTCACCCCGTTATGTGGCACTAGGGATTCGAACCGCTGAACTGCCGACCTTTCGATTGACAAGCTCAGCATCTTAGCCCCTGAGCCATCGTGTCCCTTACATAGACATACTTATATATACATACATATACATATACATATACATATACATATACATATACATATACATATACATATACATATACGTATACATCACCCACATGTGAGGAAAACAAGGGTTGTTAATGCTAGCTAATAGACATCTTCAATCAGAATCCAAAACTGTTAAGTATGCCAGCTAATGAATAAAAGAAAATCCAAGAGTTAATAATAAGGATGATGATCTTTGAACATTTTTAAACAGTGAAACTAGTCGGACCAAAAAGCTTTGTTGGATTTCCGAGGTAGACCAGTTCAGAAATCAGACCTTGCAAGATTGAGATTTTTTTTGGGGGGGGGGGGTGTTGTTGTATTAAGTATGACAATTGAATAACAAAATAAATGAGTTGGAAGGGATCTTGGAGGTCTTCTAGTCCATCTCCTTGCTCCAGGACTCTTATATGATTTCATATAAGACTCCAACTCTTATATGATTTGAGACAAATGGCTGGCCAATCTCTTCTTGAAAACCTCCAGAGATTGTAGACTCATGACTCCTGGAGGCAAGCCATTCGTTTTCCCACTTTCTTCTTTTAGATCAGAGGTATCTAACCTTGGGCAATTTTAAGATCTGTGGATTTTAACTCCCAGAATTCCCAAGCCAGCCAGCCAGCATAGGAGTTGAAATCCACAGGTCTTGGATAGATTATATCCAAAGTAAATACCGGAATAAGAAGTTGCAGATAGGTTATGAATAAATATGTAGATATTTGGCGTGTTTTTAGGTAATTAGCAGGGTAATTAGGGAATTGAAGGAATAAGAGATGCTGAATGTTATAATTATTTAGATTAGGATGGATTATGATTGTTGAATGTTATATCTTGTAATTTGTTCTGGGAAGAAGGGGAGGAGGTGGGCGGATGGGAAGGGGAAGGGGTGGGGGGAGGGGGTGGGGGTAAGGGAGAGGAGGGGGTGGTAGGGAAGGGGGGCAAACATGTAAACCTTCTGTAAAACTTTTTAATAAAAAAAAGAAAGAAAGAAATCCACAGGTCTTAAAGCTGCCAAGATTGGTCACCCTTGTCTTAGATCAGGGGTCACCAACCTTTCAAACCTCAAGAAACCACTAAATTCATAATTTTAAACCCCGTGGACCACTCATATGAATTTATTAAAAGATAGATAGTATTTAGTGCAATATAAAAAAAATGCAAATCATTTTTTCTGCGGACCACCAAAATTTTCTCAGCGATCTTTTCCAAGCTTAGGAGGCCAGAGAGCAAGAGAGAACAGTCCGAGATCACATGAAAGAGAAGGAAAACAAGAATTGCCTACAAATCCCACTCTGTGTTTCACAATGTTGCTTTAATTTTAAAAATTGGCTGTAATGGACCCAGGCGTGTTTACTTCTTTCCTTTCCCTGACAATTCAAAGTCTGTTTATTCGGTATTAAAGGAGGTGGGGGGGTGGGGAAGGGGAGTTATCCAGCTGCAAGTAATGATTGCAAAATGAGAGGGAGCATCTGAGACTAAAAAGTCCCCCCCAAAATCCAATCTTCTTGAATTTCCTTCCTGCCTCCCTCCACCTTGATCTCAGAGTGGCATCTATCAGGACCCTGTATTTTATCTTCATGCTACCCTGTTTCCCCAAAAATAAGACATCCCCTGACAATAAGCCCAATTGGGCTTTTGAGCACATGCATTACAATATTGATTTTATTTATTTATTTTATGTGATTTGTATGCCGCCCTATCTCCGTAGACTCACAACAATAAAAACAAACCCAATAAAACATAAAATACATACAAAATACATAAATGTATAAATATAAATTTAAAACATATATTAAAACCCATTAAAATAGTCAAACCCCCTCAGTGCAGGTTGGGCGATATAAACAGCCATGTTTTTAATTCACTTGCCTCCAGAAGTTGTAAATGTTCCAACACTGGAAGTTTTTAAGAAGAGATTGGATAACATTTGTCTGAAGTGGTGTAGGGTTTCTTGCCTAAGCAGGGGGTTGGACTAGAAAACTTCCAAGGTCCCTCTGTTATTCTGTTATTTTGTTATACACTGCTGTGTAGTCTTTGTTTAAGCAGATCCTACAAAGGAAGGTCTGAGTAATCGGTAAGGCTCAGGCAAGTAGGGGCAGCTGGTTTCAACCAGCCAAATTGCACTGGAGAGGCAATGTATTTTATCTTGTCCAAGTGTAGCAACAATACACTTTATGTGGTTCCTTTCATAGAGTGAAGGCATCTTCCCATGCTTCAGAAGTGGGCACCTCTTCATGCTCAGTTTAGGAGCTCTAGTAGTTTTTTCTGAATAATTTCTAAAGCCAACCAGAATGCAGAAATTTGCAGAAATAACCTGGGTGACCACAGAAACTCTTATTGGCTCAGGGACTAACATGTTTACCCTCTTGTTAGTGTTTCTTCCAACCCAGCCATGCCAGGAGCATCTTACTTTCCCACAGAACTGGTGACCATCTGCAGATGGTCCACCAAGGAGGCCACAGTTCCACAGAGAGTTTTCCACACAACACGTTGCCTTCTCCCTGGCCGAGAGCTTGAAGAGACACGGAAGTGGCTTTTCTCTTTGAATTCCTTGGGTGTTTCTTCAGCAGTGGGCATGCGGTCATGGGTTGCATGAAACATTGTGGTGCCTTCACCCTTGGCCTATAATTCTGCCTCTAATGGTGGTGATTAGTCAATGTCCTGAAGGGAGATGAGGAGGCTCCTGACTCAGCTCTCATTGTCCAAATGATGTGCTGCACCACAGGGTCGGGGAAAGTCATTAGCAGGATGGCCAGTTATTGATCAGTGACAAGAAAGAAAGGGGTACAGAATTCTGGCACCTGGCATTAATATATGATGCCAAAGAAGAGGAATGAGTTCATAATAGCTTCAGGTAACTTCTGGGTTATGTATATAAAGTTCAGCCATTTACTGAATTCTTCTCTCCAGTGGAGATCAGTTATGTTTGGGCAGCCCACACATAAACCCTAATTTTATTTTCAGGACAGGTAGGTTTCCTCGACCTAGGACCATAATTGAGCAATTACGTTTGTAAGTCATGATGGTGCTAAGGCAGATCATCATCATGTGACGGAACCTGGTTTTACAACCTATTTTGTCAAGTGCAGGAAATGAAGGGGTCCAGGCAGTTCAAATGAATACAGGTTTGCTGTATGCTAACGTTGTCTACAAGAATCTGAGCTACTAACAGTCAAAGCAAATTGGCGGCAGATAAGAGTCAATGGAATTCAAGGAAGGGTGGACTTAGATCTCTTGTGGGTATGCAGGGACTTGAGACTGATGACGTGTTTGATCCCTCCCTCGGGCTCAGCCTGGTCATCTCCTACAGAATGATTTGATCTCCATCTTCATAAACTCAGTTGGAAGGTGGGTGACATCTCCAGTTTGAGGAACATACAAGAGCACCTTCAGAGGTCTATAAAGTGCATAGAAAGGCACAAAAGGACTCAAGACTGATGACGTGTTTAACCAGGGGTGGGCTTCCAAAATTTTAGCAAAGGGTTCTCTACCCGGTTGCTGGGTGGGTGTGGCCATAGTGGGTGTGGCCTAGTCGGCCTCCTGCACCACCATTGGGGGGGGGTTGCCCTCCCCGGGCTCCAGAGGCTTTCGTCGAGCCTCCAAGAGGGCGAAAATGGCCTCCCCAGGCTTCAGAGGCCCTCTGGAGGCCGGAAACGGGCCCATTTCTGGCCTTCCTGAACTTCTGGTAGGCCTGTTTTTTGCCCTCCCCAAGCCTCCGCGAGTGCCCTGCACTTTCCTGCATCCAAAACGGGCCGCGTGGGGACTCCTGGAAGAGGCAGGAAAGGATGAGCGGCGCCAGCCAGGAGTGGAATTTGGGGGTTCTCCAAACTGCACAGAATCTTAGCTAGAGGTTCTTCTGAATCCCTGCAAACCCCCAGCAGTCCGCCCCTGCATTTAACCCCTATTTTATTTTATTTTATTTTATTTTATTTTATTTTATTTTATTATTTTATTTTATTTTATTTTATTTTATTATTTTATTTTATTTTATTATTTTATTTTATTTTATTTTATTTTATTTTATTTTATTATTTTATTTTATTTTATTTTATTTTATTTTATTTTATTTTATTTTATTTTATTTTATTATTTTATTTTATTTTATTTTATTTTATTTTATTTTATTTTATTTTATTTTTATTTTTATTTTTATTTTTATTTTATTTTATTTTATTAAATTTCTATACCACCCTTCTCCTGAAGGACTCAGGGCGGTGTACAGCCAGAAATAAAACCATGACAATAGAAAAATTAAAAACAAATTAAAACAATTAAATCAATTGGCCAAAAATTCTAATAAAAATAGTAAAAATATTATTATTATTTAGGCCAGCCCTGCTTGTTGGAATAGTAATGTTTTTAGGGCACGGCGAAAGTTACGCAGGTCGGTAATCCTACGAATCTCCGGAGGCAGCTCATTCCAGAGGGTAGGGGCCCCCACAGAGAATGCTCTCCCCCTGGGGGTCATCAGTCGGCATTGTCTAGCTGACGGCACCTGGAGGAGCCCCTCTCTGTGGGATCGTACCGGTCGATGGGAGGCTATCGGTGGCAGAAAGCGGTCTCGTAGATACCCAGGGCCCATGCCATGGAGCGCTTTAAAGGTGGCAACCAACACCTTGAATCGCACCCGGAAGACCACCTTGAACTTAGCCTGGTCATCTGCAATTTTGTGGAAGTCATTAAGCAAACCCATGGGTGGGGTTCCCCCCCCCCGAGAAGGTCGATTTATTCTCCAAAGCAATTGAGGGCAAGACAAAAAGCAATGGGTGGAAGCTCATCAGAGGGAGATTGTCAGGTTTCGATGCTGTCTCAAAATAAATGAATTTCCAAACTGCCGATCTTTGAGGAAATTTTCTCTTTATTGAGCACAGTGATCTGATCCTGGCTCTTTCATGGTCAGTACTGACCTTTACCCACCCAATACCTCCCTTTCCGATCCCCAATTCTCTGCTTCTCATTGGCTATCTTCCAAGCCACTTTCCTCATCTCTTCTTCGTCAGATCACAGGAATGTCTCCCCTCCTCCCATCTCCGAGGAGACAGAATCTTCAAAGGGATTTAGTAGGCAAAAGTTCAAGCTTCTCCTCTCTTTATACATGTCAGTGCTGGGACATTGACAAAGATCCAATCTGGAAATAAGGAGGAATTCCTACCAGTGAGATCCATTAATGGAACAGCTGGCCTCCCTCTCAGAATTGTGGATGTTCCTTTGCTGAAGGTTTTCAAGAAAAGATTGGACAGCCATTTCTTGCAGGGTAGTATAAGGACCTGTGTTGGGCAGGCGGGGGGGGGGCAGTCTAGAAGATCTCCAAGGGCCCTATGAGTCCAAGAAAACAGGAAAGAAGTTGCCCTGGGTTAGATGAAAAGCTCCAGAATTCGATGGGCCAACCGTCGTCGTCGTGGCGAACAGGCTCTTCCAGTTGTCAGTTGCGTCTTGTTAAATAACTTCTGATTGGGTATTCCATCAAGGCAATGTCGAGGAGACGGGGCTGGGGGGAAGGTTATTGATTACGCTATCTGAGCTGATAAATTGCTGCTTTTCAATCCTAGCTCCTTCGCGGGCCCACAAGCAGCAGCTGCCGAGGACACGATAAAGCACTGGAAGCCGTTTCCATGCTGCTTGGCAGCAGGGGTGGAGTCCTTCCATTCTGCAGAGATCTTCCCATTCACCGTCTCTCGACTTGTTTTCTGCTCCGCCTCGTACTGTTGGGACCTGGGCTTGAATTGCCAGGCTGTGGGAGTTCTAATGTATTCTACACAGGCGAACCCAATTCCATTCTTAAATTGGAATCTTTTCGGAGGATTTCATGCTCGTGACAGGAAATCACCAGGGAGCTCTTGCTTAACACACCGTAGCAGAGAGTAACCTAAGCGCTCAGCATCCAAGGGAAAGTATAATGCCTTTATGGTGATTTGACGGATGGCCATGTCAAACCTTGGCATCTAAACAAAGATGCTTGGTCTCTTAAATAACAATAAGTCCTTTTCTCTCGCTCGCTCTTTCTTTCCCTCCCTCTTTGGAAAAAAAAAAGAAGCCCGTTTTCATCGATTCCATGGCTTTGAAATCTCAAAATGGCCTGCCGTGAATTTTTTATTTTTTATTTTTATTGCCCCAAGCAAAAGGCCCAGCAGCCACCAGTTGCGATCCAACGGCAGAGGCATAGACCGATAGACGACGTAGATAAGCAGACAAACGGGCAATAATGATGATGTTGGTCCTAGAGGAATAATAAATAATACATTAAAAGCAAGTCAGCCAAAAACGTGTTTCCACCTGCCCACCTGTGAAACAGATTGAATATATATATATAATTTTTTTGATGTTAAATGAGGGAAATGGGTTTGGGGGTTACGAAATCAGAAGTTCAAAAATAAAGGGCTTTTCTGGGGGGGAACTCTCCCAACTGAAGTAAAAATTGTATATTTTATGAAATGTGGAGGTCCTAAGCTAAAGGGCAATCCTTTTCAAAGGAAGTCAAAGATTTCCTAGAGGCTGCATTTATAAATAACAAGTTAGCTTGACTGGCAGGTTACTTAAGAGTTGTTGTTGTCACTTAAGAGTTGTTGTTGTTGTTGTTGTTGTTGTTGTTGTTGTTGTTGTTGTTCTTCTTCTTCTTCTTCTTCTTCTTCTTCTTCTTCTTCTTCTTCTTCTCCTCCTCCTCCTCCTCCTCCTCCTCCTCCTCCTCCTCCTTCTCCTCCTCCTCCTCTTCCTTCTCCTCCTCCTCCTCCTCCTCTTCCTTCTCCTTCTCCTCCTTCTCCTCCTCCTTTCCCCTCCTCCTCCTCCTCTTCCTCCTTTTCCTCCTCCTCCTTCTCCTTCTTCTACTCCTCCTCCTTCTCCCCCTCCTCTTTCTCCTCCTCCTTCTCCTTTTCCTTCTTCTTCTCCTTCTTCTCCTCCTCCTCCTCCTTCCCCCTCCCCCTCCTCCTCCTCTTCCTTCTCCTTCTCCTCCTCCTCCTCCTCCTCCTCTTCCTTCTCCTTTTCCTCCTCCTCCTCCTCCTTCTTCTACTCCTCCTCCTCCTTCTCCCCCTCCTCTTTCTCCTCCTCCTTCTCCTCCTTTTCCTTCTTCTTCTCCTTCTTCTCCTCCTCCTTCCCCCTCCCCCTCCTCCTTCTCCTCCTTCTCCTCCTCCTCCTCCTCCTCCTCCTCTTCCTTCTCCTCCTCCTCCTCCTCTTCCTTCTCCTCCTCCTTCTCCTCCTCCTCCTCCTCTTTTTTCTCTTTTTCCTCTTCTGTGCCTTGGGGCCCACATGACATCAGCAGCAGCCCACCTATAGCCAGCTTGTTGATTGACTCCGACATAAGAACTTACATAATTGCTTATTGGAATCAGATCTCCTTTTGCTCTCTGTTTTCTCTTTAGCCTGTGTGTTCCTTCTCTTTTTCCCTTTCCCTCCCCAATGATTATCCACCCTACTTTGAATGACCTTCAGAGTCTGATGGATAGCATTGCAACTGTGAAGAAAGAAAGCACCCAGAGCATTGTTTGCACTAAGCTTTTCACCCTCTTGATTTATACAGAGCAGCGAGCATTGGGGATGCTCCAGACTGCTCATAGATTATCTTCATTCTGGCCGCAGTCAGGCAGACAGCAGAGGTAAAGGGAAAGCTCTCTGGTACCCTATCTGTCACCGTCTGCCTGGCAGCTGTGGCAGAGCAGAAAACAATCTCTTTCTAAGGAAAATCTCTCACTTCATCAAACGCCACAACCAAAAGTCAACTTCTAGAAAAGAGGAATTGAATCTCTGGGATGCACCCTCTCAGGGATGGGATTCAGCCGGTTCGGATCGATTCAGGCGAACCGGATGCTAATTTTACATCTGGTTCACCAAACTGGTAGTTGCAAGGCTGGCCCCTCCCACCCTGCCCCGCCCCTCCCAGGAGTCTCCATGTGGCCTGTTTTGGATGCCAAGTAAGTGCAGGGCCCGCACGGAGGCTCTGGGAGGGCAAAAAACTTCTGGAAGTCTTGAAATGGACCCGTTTCTGGCCTCCGGAGGGCCTGTTGGAAAATTCACAACTTCTGGAGGCAAGTTGTTCCACTGATTAATTGTTCTAACTGTCAGGAAATTTCTCCTCAGTTCTAAGTTGCTTCTCTCCTTGATGAGTTTCCACCCATTGCTTCTTGTCCTGCCCTCAGGGGCTTTGGAGAATAGCTTGACTTCCTCTTCTTTGGGGCAGCCCCTGAGATATTGGAACACTGCTATCATGTCTCCCCTGGTCCTTCTTTTCGTTAAACTAGACATACCCAGTTCCTGCAACCGTTCTTCATATGTTTTAGCCTCCAAATCCCCTAATCATCTTTGTTGCTCTTCTCTCCACTCTTTCTAGAGTCTCGACGTCTTTTTTACATCGTGGCGATGTAAATAGCCACGGTGTAAAATTGACCCCCTCTTCTTTGTGGCAGCCCCTCCGATATTGGAAGCCTGCTATCATGTCACCCCTAGTCCTTCTTTTCAACAAGCCTCCAATCTTTAACATCGTTTAGGGCCTCACCAAGTCTAAATTTGGCACCTCCGGATCTCCCTCCACGGTCAGCCTGCTGCATCATGCTACCTCCAGTGAAGTATTTAGAGGAAATATGACCTTTTATCCCCATGCTGTGAATATTCATGCCCTTTACACACCTTCTGAATTATGCTAATGTCTTTTCTAAAACGATTTTTAATGACATGCTGATAATTTGGCTAACGTAACGCTGTGCAGTTAATATCCCAGCCTCTAGATTCAATTCCTTCTGCTCTTTTGAACTGGTTTCCTAAAACTTCAGTAAATATGTTTAATCATCAATTGCTCTCTTATTAACACACAGTGATAGCCCTCACTAAATCCATCTTTATTTGAGGCATTTACCATGAATACTCCTGGTTGCAAAAGAATAATAGCGAAGCTTTGAGCAGCTGGGTGCTGAATCCATTTTTTTTTTTTTAAAAATGCTACTGATTGTTTTTCAGCAAGTAGATTGCCTCCAGATATCAAAAGTTTCTCCCTCTCCTTCCAGCCTGACAAGCTGCTGGAAGATGATTGACAGTGTTGACTGCTAGATTTCCACTTTGCTTGTCAACAGCGTGTCTTTGGAGATGAAAGACAGAGCATCAAGATGCTGGCAAATTTCTTCTTCTTCTTTTTTTTGGATGGGAAGTATCCAGCATACAAGCTTGTTTCCTCTCTCGGAATGCAAAATGAAATATTTCGTTCTCTTCCTAAATGTCTGCCAAGAAGTAATCTCTGAAGGCAGCGCTTGAAAGCTATAAGACTGCCTATTCCTTTTCTCTTAAAAGAAGATTTTGTTAGCATCAAATCACCCTTAGATATTTGTGGCATATCCAACTTGCCTGGAGAATTAAATTCTAAAGAGTGGTTGGACCAGTTCTAATGGCATGACAGCACATAGTGACGGTCAGTCTGATGTTACAGTTGTCAGGGCTCCAAGTAATATACCCGCAACAAGGAGAACTCCGAGGCGGGCATTTTCCTCAAAGAACAATTTACTGGGATATATCATATTGGCACGAGCCTAGTGAAAACCGGCTCTAAAAGTCCCACCGATTTTCACCTAATTAAAAGTAAAAGTTTTGTCACTTCCCCAGAGTCATTGGTCACAAGGTCCAATCAGCACACAGTCCAGTTGCTAAATGATTCCAGTCTCCTCCTTCCAATCATCTGCACGAATGTCCTTGGTTCCCAGGGTTTGAAAGAATTTTATTTTGACTACAACATCCCAACTATCTCTACTACCCGCCTCCCTTCCCCTCAGCTCCAGGCTGTGTCAGCACTGAAACAACAAGAAAGAAAATGGCCTCAGTCAGGCCAGGCCAGCTTCAGGATTGACAACAGTTGTGGCAGGAAGGAACAAATTAGAACCAGGTTTCTGTGTGTTCAGTGGAAGGATACTTTGATTCCCACAATGGACGAATGGCTGCAAAAAATGGACGGAGTTAGCAGAGATGGCTTTCGTTAAATAAAAGAACACAATTAATTTTGTTTGTACCTGGAAACCACTTTTTTATATAAAGTGTATTGTCATTGTACATATATACACAGTATACCCATATAATGAAATTCACATAACACCCAGAGACCAAGCTCAACACACATGACAATCCCCAGACACATCTCCACCCACCAAAAATTCCCCACCCCTCAACCACCCAAACATCCACACAACAGACCAAGTAATGCTGTCCAACAGCTCACTGATGGTGGCCCTTTAGTTCATTGTTGAGTGCAATTACAGCTCTGGGATAAAAACTATTCAGAAAATGTGTGGTCTGAGTTTTAATTGTTCTGTATCTTCTGCCAGAAGGCAACAGTCCAAAAAGATTGTAAGCAGGATGGGAAGAGTCTCTGAGAATGTTATGCAGCTTTCTCAAACAGCGAGATTTGAAGATGTCATCCAGGGCTGATAGCTGGAGGCTGATGATATTCTGGGCAGTTTTAATGATTCTCTATAGAGCTTTTATGTCCACTGCAGAGCTGCTCCCATACCATACCAGGATTACTTTTATTGTAACTGTCAGACCTACCCCAGTCAAGTCCCTTAGGAAAGAAAGACCCTCGACTCCATTTTGATGAAGTGATAGGTTCTTTTACTAAAGGTTGCTGGTTGCAGTAAAGTCTAGAACTAAGATCCCCACAAAAAAGTTTACAAAGTTTTCCCCTCAACCCCCCTCCCCTTTGATCAGTTTGTCTTCAGTTGCATAGGTGTTTTGAGAATCGCTGAGGTGTTTGGGGCAATCCACATTCCATTCTCAGGTTGTGTGGCCTTGGAGACTGGCACAAACTGGTTCCCTGCCTCCCTGGTCTTCGACAAGCTGTCGTGCCCCCTCCCTGTTTCCCATCACAACCCCATCAATGTTTATTGCCCATTGTTCCCCTCGCCCCCTCCCCCCTAGCTTTTGATGGAAGGATGCTTCATCAGTAGCGGTTTTTAAGAAGAGACTGGATAGTCACTTGTCTGAAATGGTATAGGCTCTCCTGCTTGAGCAAGAGGCTAGACTAGAAGACCTCTAGGGCAGAGGTGAAATGCTCTCAGTTCGGACCAGATCGCCCGATCCGGTAGCGATGGTGGCGGGTGGTTCAGAGAACCAGTAGCAAAAATCCCTGCCCCCCCCGACCATGCCCAGCTGAGCCGCAGGATCATCAGAGGCTTTTTTTTTTAACTTTTCAAAGCATTTTTTCTACAACCTCTTCCAACGAAAAAATGCTTTTAAAAGTAAAAAAAAAAAAGCCTCTGATGATCACGCAGCTCAACTGGGATCCTCAGAGGCTTTTCAAAGCATTTTTTTCTGCAACCTCTTGGCGGAAGAGGTGGTAAAAAAAATGCTTTGAAAAGTCTCTGACGATCCCAGCTGGTTGCCTAATCAGGAGAGAGGCTTTTGAAAGCATTTTTTAAAAAGCTTCTCTGACGATCCCAGCTGAGTTTCCTGATCGGCAGAGGCTTTTCAAAGCATTAGAAAAAATGCTTTGAAAAGTTAAAAAAAAAAAAAAAGTTGGCCATGCCCACCCAGTCACATTCCCCTCCACCAAGCCACGCCCACAGAACCGGTAGTAACAAATTTTACATTTACACCCTGCTCTAAGGTCCCTTCAGCTCTGTTCTGATTGATTGAAGTCGCCTAGCTGAAGATGGCAGACTTCACAGTAATAGCTATAGTAGCAGAACCTTGCAAGTGTGAATGTCCTTCCTCCCCTCCTCCTTATTTTTTTTCAATTTACTTTCTCGGTCCAGGCTCAACCCCTGCTTATCTGACCGTTGCCTTGGTAGCAATTTTTCTTCCTGTCCTTCAACACCATTCCCTGTTCTCTCTAAAGAAGCAGCAACCTACCATGCGTGAACCATGGAAGGATTTCCATCAAGGATGCTGACTTAATAACTAGACCGTATCTGAGGATCTGGCGTATACCTCAACCACCAGAATCCGGCAGCAGTTCATTACATCCATGCTGAAGTATCCTACACAAAAATACACCTACGAAGGTTTAGGGACTTACCTAGATTGTGCTCCATTCAATTATACTTGGTCTAACCAACTAAGCAGTACCACATGTGTTTTGAGCCTAATCCCACAAGAAGCATCTTCCATAAATGCTACAAATGATGCATGAAGCCAGCATGTGGCTTTTGAAGCTCGGCTACTACATATTTCAGGTTTTTATTCAGCATGTTTTTCAAAACAGGAGCAAAGGTTTCCTAAATTAAGATAGATTTTTTCTTCCTATATACTTTGCATCCAGTTTTGGTCACCACACTATAAAAAAGATGTTGAGACTCTAGAAAGAGTGCAGAGAAGAGCAACCAGGATGATTAGGGGACTGGAGGCTAAAACATATGAGGAACGGTTGCAGAAACTGGGCATGGCTAGTCTAGTGAAGAGAAGGACCAGGGGAGACATGATAGCAGGGTTCCAATATTTGAGGGGCTGCCACAGAGAGGAGGAGGGGATCAACCTATTTTCCAAAGCATCCAAAGTCCAGACAAGAAATAATGGATAGAAACTGAACAAGGAGAGATTCAACCTGGAAATAAGGAGAAATTTCGTGACAGTGAAAACAGTCAACCCATGGAACAGAAGTTGTCTTCAGAAGTTGTGGAAGCTTCATCACTGGAGGCTTTCAAGAAGAGACTGGACTGCCATCTGTCAGAAATGGTGTAGGGTCTCCTGCTTGAGTAGGGGGTTGGAAGGTCCCTTCCAACTCTGTTAATCTAATCTTCCAGTCTGCAGTAACCCTTGTCTTTGATGGCTGATTATCGACCATCAAGCAGTGGTGGGATTCAGCCGGTTCGCACCACTTCGGGCAAACCGGTTGTTAACTTTCTGAGCAGTTTGACAAACTGGTTGTTGGAAGAAATCATTAGGGCAGAGAACCGGTTGTTAAATTACTTGTATCCTACCGCTGGCTTCAAGATGACATTGACAAGGGAACCGATGCATACATCGAAACAAAGAAATCAATACACGATGTTTTTGGGCAGAATCTCTGCATATTTTTAGTTTGTTCCAGATCTTTAGAAGGGGCAAAACTTCAGAGGAAAGCCAGAGTAACAAAGAACGGTTCAGGCCTTGCATTCCAAAGCATGTTGTTTTTTTTTCTTTCCTGGGTTCCATTTCTGTTTACAGTCTGAGCTAATCCTCCGTCTGCATCTCCGTTTCTATTGTTCCCTTCTTTTCTTCTTCCCTTCCTCCCGCTCAAACACACACAGGGAGCCGTGATCCCGAAATCAAAAAAGCCCTGTCTTCGGGGAATACATTTAGAGCCCAGCCAAATAAATTTGCTCACCTTGAATTTTTACAGCAGGCCGCTGCATCTAGAGGCAGGCAGGTACGTTGCTGGGGATATGAATGCTACAGAGGCAGCTATATTTCATTAACTGTAACTCCGAGAGTCAAATGCAGCAAAGGGGGAAAAAATTATGGTTAGATTGCAATGAACAACCTATTTAACTCTCAGGATCAGAGATGGTTAGATGCTTTTGCTCCCTTTCATAGTTTTGGTGATGTTGGTTTGCCGTCTTCAGCCTGATTGAGCACAGCCTGCAGCTCTTGGCTTCATTCTACGGCGCCTTCGGCAGTCAGATCTTTCGTGCCCGTTCGTGCCCTCCAGACTACCTGTGGGAATCATTTGCAGCATAAAAGGGTTTGCTACTGACAGATGGAGATGGCTCACGGAAGAGTCATGCGGTCCTGTAGTGATGCAAATGCTTGGCTACATAATAATTCTGCTTTCACTCGCTTTCTTCCGTAGTCCCTAATTGACTTGCCCCAAAGGTGCTCCAAGGGCTTTCAAGGGAGACCCAAGATAGACAGATGAGATTGATAGATGTTTGGATTTATGATGCAATGTGTTCTTGGGGGACACTAAGATCTCTATCATCTCTAAAGACGCAGGCAATACCAGGTGTAGGGATGGCAAAGAGGGGTTGGCGGTAGGCCAGCTAAGCTTGTTGCCGGAAGGCATAGACTAGTAAGTGGTTATCTTCCTAGAAGGCAGAGTCTAGTGCCGGTACTGTGGTTTAATGGAAGTTATAACTGAGTGATAGATCATTGATGTGTGTTCAGAAGTGCCTGGGTCCAATGCTAGGCATTTTCAGACAAGTTTAGAAAAACTCTAACCGAAAAATGAGTGATTCTCAATTAGAATGGCTTCTGCAGATAAAAACTTCTGTTGAACTCTTGCAAGGAAATTGATGTCTGTCTGTCTGTCTGTCTGTCTGTCTGTCTATCTATCTATCTATCTTTCTCTATTTATCTCTATCTCCATCTTATGCATCTTTATCTATCTATCTATCTATCTATCTATCTATCTATCTATCTATCTATCTTTATCTATTTATCTCTATCTCCATCTTATCTATCTATCTATCTATCTATCTATCTATCTTTCTCTATTTATCTCTATCTCCATCTTATCTATCTATCTATCTATCTATCTATCTATCTATCTATCTATCTATCATCTATCATCTATCATCATATCTATCTACCATCTATCTACCATGTTTTCCCCAAAATAAGACCCTGTCTTATATTTTTTTGAACCCTGAAATAAGCGCTTGGCCTTATTGCCATGTGCTCAAAAGCCTGATTGGGCTTATTATCAGGGGATGTCTTATTTTGGGGGAATCAGGGTATCTATCTATCTATCTATCTATCTATCTATCTATCTATCTATCTATCTATCTATCTATCTATCAACTGCCTGCCTCTATCTATCTATCTATCTATCTATCTATCTATCTATCTATCTATCTATCTATCTATCTATCTATCTATCTATCTATCTATCTATCTATCTATCTATCTATCTATCAACTGCCTGCCTCTATCTATCTATCTATCTATCTATCTATCTATCTATCTATCTATCTATCTATCTATCTATCTATCTATCTATCAACTGCCTGCCTCTATCTATCTATCTATCTATCTATCTATCTATCTATCTATCTATCTATCTATCTATCTATCTATCTATCTATCTATCTATCTATCTATCTATCAACTGCCTGCCTCTATCTATCTATCTATCTATCTATCTATCTATCTATCTATCTATCTATCTATCTATCTATCTATCTATCTATCTATCTATCTATCTATCTATCTATCTATCAACTGCCTGCCTCTATCTATCTATCTATCTATCTATCTATCTATCTATCTATCTATCTATCTATCTATCAATCTATCTATCTATCATCTAGCTAGCTAACTAGCTATCATGTCACTGTTCCTTAGGCCAGTTCTTCTCTTCTTTCCATCTTGTAGTTCAGAGGGAGAAGTCCTTTAATTACAGCCTGCCGTGGGCGGTCTATATTTTGCATACTAATTTATCTCCATTTCTTCATCTATCCCTCACCCTCTCAGTTAGTCCAATAGTTGCATCCGTGCTAGTATTCATGGCTGCTTGTTTCAGGATCTGCTGGTACCACTGATTTCTGAAGACAGCCATTTAACGTGGCTTGGTCTGCTTTAGAGATCCCAGCCTTGTGCTACATAGTTTCTCAAGATCAAAAGGTTGTGGGGTTTTTTTCTTCCTCCTTCCCCTGTGTTGGCTGCACTTTACTTTAGACTTGCAACATCTGCACATCCTTAAAATGCAGAGAGGGATAGTTTGGCTTGCATTATTATTTGTTTGTCTCCTAATTTGGACATCCAGAAGTTGCAGGATTTTGTGCAATGTTCTGTTTTCTCAGAAGCAAGTCTTCAATAACGCCTTTCAACCTCTACCATGTTAAAATTAAAGAGAGAGAGGGGAGGAGAGGGGGAGAGGGGGGAGAGAGAAGAGAGAGAGAGAGAGAGAGAGAGAGAGAGAGAAAGAAAGAAAGAAAGAAAGAAAGAAAGAAAGAAAGAAAGAAAGAAAGAAAGAGAAAGAAAGAAAGAAAGAAAGAGGAAGAAGGAAAGGAAGAAGGAAGGGAAGGAAGGAAGGAAGAAAGAAAGAAAAAGAAAGAAAGAGAAGGGAAGAAGGAAAGGAAGAAGGAAGGGAAGGGAAGGAAGGGAAGGAAGGAAGGAAGGAAGGAAGGAAGGAAGGAAGGAAGGAAGGAAGGAGAAGAAGGAAAAGAAGAAGGAAGGAAAAGGAAGGAAGGAAGGAAGGAAGGAAGGAAGGAAGAAAGAAAGAAAGAAAGAAAGAAAGAAAGAAAGAAAGAAAGAAAGAAAGAAAGAAAGAAAGAAAGAAAGAAAGAGGAAGAAGGAAGGAAGGAAGGAAGGAAGGAAGGAAGGAAGGAAGGAAGGAAGGAAGAAAGAAAGAAAGAAAGAAAGAAAGAAAGAAAGAAAGAAAGAAAGAAAGAAAGAAAGAAAGAAAGAAAGAAAGAAAATTAGCCAGCAGTTCTGTGCTGTGGTTGAGAAAAACTGTATCCCAGAAATCTTCCAGTAATAATTTATATTGGATTAACATTTATAGCAAATGCCTCGTGTTCTAATAAGCTCATTCCTAGAAAGGGAAGCAGGGGTGGGTGGGGGGAAGAGAGAAATAGCCTTCGTTTGAAAGGTTAGAACAAATCCTGATGCGGATGAAACCTTCTCAGGGAAAATGGCCTCTATGTGGCTTGTCATGATTGCCTGTGGATGCAAGTGGGTTTGTCACCATGTATATCTGCCACTCAAACAGGAAATTCCTTTGTGTGTTTGCTCAAAAATGAGTCCCCCTGGGCACTCATAGGCAGGGCTTATTCCCCAGTGAGTCCCCAAGCCTTGTGGTTTAGCATGCAGTCAGTGCTTTCAAACGTGTGTTCAAAATTCCCTGTATAGATGATCCTTGCAATGATTCTGGGAGACCATTGAGTTATTCCCCTTGCTTCAGAGGGGGACTGAAGTGTGAGATTGTGACTTGCTGAGACAGGGGACACTCCTGGGCCTGCCGGACTCAAACTGGAGACATCCACCAAAATCTTTCCAACTAACAATTGCTATTAAAAGATCTAGGTTTTGCAATGATGTTCACTCAGAATACAGAATAACAGAATTGGAAGGGGCCTTGGAGGTCATCTAGTCCAACCCCCCACCCAAGCAGAAGACCCTACACCATTTCTGACAGATGGCAGTCCAGTCTCTTCTTGAAAGCTTCCAGGGATGAAGCTCCCACAACTTCCAAAGGCAACTTCTGTTCCATCAGTTGATTGTTCTCACTGTCAGAAAATTCCTCCTTATTTCCAGGTTGAAGCTCTCCTTGTTCAGTTTCCATCCATTATTCCTTGTCTGGCCTTCAGGTGCTTTGAAAAATAGGTTGAGTCTCTCCTCTCTGTGGCAGCCCCTCAAATATTGTAAGACTGCTATCATGTCTCCCCTGGTCCTTCTCTTCACTAGACTAGTTCACAGTCTACTGCAGGGATCACCAATCTTTCAGACCTCAGAGACCACTAAATCCATAATTTTAAATCCCATGGACCACTAATATGAATTTTTACTTACTTACTTATTGTATTTGATTTATATACCGCCCTACTCCCGAAGGACTCAGGGCGGTGAACAGCCAAACAGTAAAAATACATAAATACAAAATTTAAAAACAAAGTAAAATCGAATTAAACAATTTGGCCCAGACAGATTAAAACACCCCAATCATTTAAAAACTGATTAAAATTTGCATAATTAAAAAGAGGGAAAAGATTAGGCCAGGCCCGCCTGGTGGAATAAAAAGGTCTTAAGAGCGCGGCGGAAGGTGCGCAGATCCGGGATCCTCCGTATCTCCGGGGGGAGCTCGTTCCAGATAGTGGGTGCCCCCACAGAGAAGGCCCTCCCCCTGGGGGCCGCCAGTCGGCATTGTTTGGCCGATGGCACCCAGAGGAGCCCCTCTCTATGAGAGCGTACTGGCCGGTGGGAGGCTACTGGTGGTAGTAGGCGGTCCCGTAGATAACCAGGTCCTAAGCCATCTTTTAAAAAAGATAAATACTATTTAGTGCAATATAAAAAATGGAAATAATTTTTCTGTGGACCACTAAAATTTTCTCGTGGACCACGAGTTGATGAACACTCGTCTAATGCACTAGACTTCCCAGGTCCTGCAACCATTCTTCGAAAGGAAAGGCAGAGCCTGGGGGTGGAGTCAAGTGAGGAATCAACCTAGAGTCATTACGTTCCCACAAGTGAGCCAAGTTCAGCCTCTCTTGAATTCCGTTAACTCTTATCCAGCGCCAAGTTAGTGCTGACCGATAAGGTGGACTAGAATCCTTGCGCATGGGCGTGAGCAATAAATCATCTTAACTAGAACTCAACTTGGGGACCTGATTCTTCATGCCTGACAGAAAGGAAATAAACCTGAACGGCGATATTTCACTTTGCGCTTCCCGAGATGCATTATTCGCTAGCTTTGGCGAGCCACTTCGAAAAGCTCTCGAGCGGCTCCATCCTTCTTCCAAGAGTTCCCCACGAATCAAGCCCAAAATGAATTCCAGTAATGTAGGTTCTCTGGCCACCTGCTTACACAAACCCTAGAAAGGGTGCCTCACCAAGTCGCCTTGTCCGGTGGAGCTGACTGGCTGTCTATGTATATTTATGTGAAATACCCTCGAGGCCCTTGGAGGTGCTGTTCCTTGTTATTTTGACTGATTATGGGAGAGTGACTTCGCCAAGGCTGCAAACAACTAGTCATTAGCTCCAGCGGAGTGAGAGGGAAGGCTCATCAGTTTATTCTGGCTACATCCACCCCTGGAGGTGAATATGCAACAGGAATTGATTCTGAGTAATGAGAACACAGGCCTTGCTGCCACTACGATTAGCACAGCTAGAATTTTAAATAGTTAATTATTAGAAAAAGAGAAGACCCAGCCTTCTCTTTCCTCTTGCAGCCCAAGGGACTCGCTGGAGAAGACTCCTGCGAGTCCCTCGGACTGCAAGGCGATCGGACGAGGGATGAAATTCAGCAGGTTCTGACAGGTTCTGGAGAACTGGTAGCGGAAATTTTGAATAGTTCGGAAAACCGGCAAATACCACTTCTGGCTGGCCCCCGAGTGGGGTGGGAATGGAGAGTTTGCAGTAATAGCATTGTAGCTTACATCTCTAGGTTCTTGTCTTCCTGACTTCATAACATTTCTTTATAATTCTGCAAAACTTTATGACTCTTTGATCTTGGTAGATGATACATATTGCTGAGCTTTCTCAAGTTTTCGCTAATTCTTCTCCCAGAAAAATGAATGTTTTGATGGATATCCTGTAGGAGAAGGACAGGCATAGTGTGGGGATGGAATCAAATGAGTAATCAGTCTAGAGTCATTATGTTCCCACAACCCTTCTTGAATTCTGTTGACTCTTATCTAGCACCAATTTATACTGACCATGAGTTGATCATGAATAGGCATGATCAATAAATTATAGATTAACAGAGTTGGAAAGGATCTTGTAGGTCATCTAATCCAACCCCCCACCCAAGCAGGAGACTCTATACCATTTCTGACCAATGGCAGTCCAGTCTCTTCTTGAAAGCCTCCAGTGATGAAGCTCCCACAACTTCTGAAGACAACTTCTGTTTCATTGGTGGATTGTTCTCACTGTCAGGAAATTTCTCCTTATTTCCAAGTTGAATCTCTCCTCGATCAGTTTCCATCCATTGTTCCTTGTCTGGCCTTCAGGTGCTTTGGAGAATAGCTTGACTCCCTCTTCTTTGTGGCAGCCCCTCAAATATTGGGAGACTGCTATCATGTCTCCCCTGGTGCTTCTCTTCACTAGACTAGCCAGGCCCAGTTCCTGCAACCGTTCATTGTATGTTTTAGTCTTCAGTTCCCTAATCATTTTTGTTGCTCTTCTCTGCACCCTTCTTAGAGTCTCAACATCTTTTTTATTGTGTGGTGACCAAAACTGGATGCAATATTCTAGGTGCAGGCTTACTAGGGCTTTATAGAGTGGTATTAGTACCTGTGGTAGGCATCCTCTATTCATTACAATGGAGTAAAGCTAGCTCAATTGGAGCTTAATGGGTGGTCCTGATTTTTTATGCCTGTCATTTCCTGGGGGAAAAAATAATATAATTTAGGCATTCCTCCCATCTTCATTATCATTTGAGAAATTTTAGTCAATGGTTTGCTCATAAAATGAAGGGACTGATGTTGATCTTAGCAGCATTTTTGAATTTTTTAGCTGATTGTGAAGAGTGAAGACTGCAGCTCTAGAGGTATGTATTTGACATAGGTTTTTTGTTCATGTTTTGTAAAGGGTTTTTGTTTTATTTTGTATACATGTGCTCATGTCAAGTACAAAGGATCAGGAGCATACATAAAGTTGCCATTCAAAAAGGATTTATTGATCAAGCCTTAACCCAAAAATCTAGTTAACTAAAGTTCAACGCTAAGTTGACACCAGGTAAGATAGGAATTCAAGACGGGTTGGATTTGGATCATTTATGGCAACATAATGACTCTAGGCCAGGGGTCTGCAACCTTAAACACTCAAAGAGACTCCCGCAGCACCTTGCACAGCACACTTAAATTTATCACACTTACATTTAGCGTGCTTCACAATGAGGGACACAGGGTCCCCTCCTCCTCCTGGAGCCCGTTACGATGCGGAGCATCAGCCAAGCTGGGTCAGGCCAGTGTCTCAGAGCGGAGATCAAGTCACGGTTCTCCCTGAGCGACCATGGTGCACGCAGCACCAAGAAGTGCTGGAAGAGGTGCCCGCGAGATGAGAGGCTAGCACAGGGGTGCTTCCCTCCTGCTCTGGAATATGGAGCAAGTCTTCATCCCCGCCATTGCCCTTACCTTCTCAGGCCACGCAAGGAGTGATCAGGAAGGGAGGATTAGGGGCAGGGCCAGACAGCCACCGCAGGGGGGACGAAAGAGCCGCATTCGGCTCAGGAGCCACACATTGTCGATATCCGCTCTAGGCTGATGACTTACTTAACTCTGCCTCCCAGCTCTGCCGGCTCTTCTCCTACAGCTCACCCATGAAGGTTGAGTACGATTGCACATACTCCGAGAGCGTTGAGTAGGCATCAGCCATCAAAGGCCATTAAGGAACACCCTGCTTTCTGTCACAGTGCATAAACCTTCATGTTTTGCTATTCACTGTGGATTCGATTCATCAAGGAGACACAGAAAGAGAGACACTATAACTATCGGTAATTATGTTAGTGTCTTTCAAAAAAAACGCCTTTTAAAATTTACTTGTATTCATTCACAAAAGAAATGGATTTCTCATTTCATGCATTCATAGGTTAATAATTATTATATTTCATTACACGCAATTAAAATTTATTACCATTCCATATATAATTACTGGAAACTAGAAATATATCTCTCAAATGAATGCAGCTAAGTATCCTAAGGACTTGTTGAAAATATGTTATTATGAAGGCATTGTGACTGGCACATTTAGGCAGAATACTCATTTCTCTTGCAAATTCAGCATTAGCTTTACTCCATTGTAATGAATAGAGGATGCCTACCACAGGTACCAATACCACTCTATAAAGCCTTAGTAAGACCACACCTAGAATACTGCATTCAGTTTTGGTCACCACACTATAAAAAAGATGTTGAGACTCTAGAAAGAGTGCAGAGAAGAGCAACCAAGATGATTAGGGGCCTGGGGGCTAAAACATACAATGAACGGTTGCAGGAACTGGGCATGGCTAGTCTAGTGAAGAGAAGGACCAGGGGAGACAGGATAGCAGTCTTCCAATATTTGAGGGGCTGCCACAGAGAGGAGGGGGTCAAGCTATTCTCCAAAGGACCTGAAGGCCAGACAAGGAACAATGGATGGAAACTGATCAAGGAGAGATTCAACCTGGAAATAAGGAGAAATTTTCTGACAGTGAGAACAATCCACCGATGGAACAGAAGTTGCCTTCAGAGGTTGTGGGAGCTTCATCACTGGAGGCTTTCAAGAAGAGACTAGACTGCCATTTGTCAGAAATGGTGCAGGGTCTCCTGCTTCAGCAGGGGCTTGGACTAGATGACCTACAAGGTCCCTTCCAACTCTGTTAATCTGTAACCTACCACAAACATGTCAGGGCACTCACTGTGATTGGACGTGGGTAGGATCACACCTGTGAACATATGAGGTAGACTTATACTTGGTGGACAGCTCTTCCTACTAACCAATTGCTGGCTACCCAAACTAGCAACAATGCATTATGGTTTTAGTCAGTGGTTGGATTCAAATAATTTAACAGCCGGTTCTCTGCCCTAATGAATTCTTCCAACAATCAGTTAAACCAAACTGCTCAGAAAGTTAACAACCGGTTCATCCGAAGTGGTGCGAACCGGCTGAATCCCAAGACTGGTTTTAGTGGAACTCCACTAAAATCTCCTCCTGCTCTTTCTGATTCATTTTTTTTAAAAAAATTGGAAAATCTAAGGCTACGAACGAGGTCCTTCGGTCTGCAAGTTGCCTGCTCTATCTCTGAGCTACACGCCTTCCAGATGAAAACCGAGATCTTGCTTCATGTACAGTTTAATCCTTAAACTGGTCAATAAATATTCATCTTAGCAACGGTGGCCTTTTCCTTTTCTCATAGCCGCAATTAATTAACCTTTAGTCTCAAATATCACATGGAATCAGGATAAGCGAGTAGAAGAACAGAAGCAAATACTGGTAATTTTCCACAGAGAGATCTCCAAAATCCATAAATGCATCCCAAAAAGGGGCTATTGTCACTACGTACCCTTTCAAGCCTGTTTGGTCTTCAGAGTCAAATCATTGTGTGTCCAAAAAAAAAAAAAAGAGGCAGAACACATGTGGAGCAGTGATGGGATTCAAGTAATTTAACAACCAGTTCTCTTCCCTAATGATTTTTTCCAACAACCAGTTTGCCAAACTGCTCAGAAAGTTAACAACCAGTTCTCCCGAAGTGGTGCGAACCGGCTGAATCCCAACACTGATTGGGAGCAATATGCTGACTCTGTAAACTGCTTAACAGTTTACAGATGTGGAGCCTTCAAAACAAAGATCTTGCTTGTTGTGTTTTTTTATTGAAAAGTTTTATAGGAAATACAAACATTTTCTCCCCACCCTCCCCCCTCACCCCATCCCTCCCCCCTTGCCCTCCCACCCATCCTTTCCCCCTCCCCCTTCCCCCCCAAGTCTAGTTCCCTAGACTTCCCAGAACAAGCACAGGGTATAGCATTCACAAACATAAAACTAAAATATGCTAACAAATTATTGACTTCAGATTCTCTCTAGGTCTTTAACTCCTTATAGCTCAAAACCCTATAAACATAAACTAAAGATTAAAAATGTTTCATTCATAAGCTATATGAATCTTCTTAGTCTGATACTTGTTTTGAATATAGTCGATCCATCTTCTCCATGCCGATATGTATCTTTCGTTTGAATGGTCTTTAAGATATGATGAAATTTTTGCCATCTCTGCCAAATGCTTGTTTTTGAATGCTGCTATTCAGGATGCAGCCAGTTGGCCAAGCACATTTATGTGATGCCCGATCTTTTCCCCTCCTCTTCCACCAAGAATCAACATTCAGTGCTAAACATGTTCACATATTTCAAAAGGCAATTGGACTTTCTTTGTTTTTCCCTTGAAGGCATTTCTCTTTTCATCCGAGAAGCTTCTTCAGTTCTGGTGGAAGTTAGAAGGATTTATTTTATTTTTTTAACTTGATTTATATGCCGCCCTTCTCTGGAGACTCAGGGCAGCTTACAGTGCATTAAGCAATAGCCTTCATACTTTTGTATATTTATACAAAGTCATCTTATTGCTCCCACAAACTGGGTCCTCAATTTACCTACCTTAGAAAGGATGGAAGGCTGAATCAACCTTGAGTCTGGCAAGATTCGAACTTACTTTAATTGCAGACAGCTGGTGTTAAATTACAGTGCCTTTGTCTGCAGAGCTATCCAGGCTCTTGATTTATATTCCTTGCAGTCATCTGATTGTTAGCACTGCAACTGAGAGTTGTTGAGGCCACTTGGGAGTTTAATCTGTGCCCTCAAGGTCACCTGAATAATGCAAATGGGTGTGGAACCTTCTTGGAACTGCTGAAAGGACTGTGTTGTAAATAGGAGATAGGTGGTGTCATATCCATGACCTGGATGACTGAGAATCTCAGTAGACATGTTCACATATTATTCACATGTTTACATATTTTCCCCTTCCCTTAAACCAGGGGTGTCAAACTCAGGTCATCATCGTGGCATCACGTCACGTATCGGCAGTGGTGGAATTCAAATTTTTTTTTTACTACAGGTTCTGTGTGCGTGGCTTGGTGGCCGTGACATGGCTTGGTGCATGTGGCAGGGAAAGGATTCTGTAAAATCTCCATTCCAACCCCACTCCAGGGGAAGGTTACTGCAAAATCCCCATTCCCTCCCAATCAGCTGGGACTTGGGAGGCAGAGAATAGATGGGGACGGGGCCAGTCAGAGGTGGTATTTACCGGTTCTCCGAACTACTCAAAATTTCCGCTACCGGTTCTCCAGAACTGGTCAGAACCTGCTACCACCTCTGTGTATCAGGATATTTTCCCCCTTCGCTAAATCGGGTGTGGGTGTGGCTAGCGTGTGACGCGTACAACTCGCGGGCCGGGAGTTTCACAGCCCTGCCTTAAACTATGCTTTTTTCTAGTTTGCGTATGATTTATTTCTATTCCTTCCTGTATCCTGGATCTAAAATGAAAGGTAGTAAAACAAACAAACAGAAATCAAGAATAAGCTGAAATGGCTGAAGAACTATCAGTTTTGAGTAATGGTTACTGTTCTTAATTTATAAGGATTTACTCCAGTGGTGAAATCCATTTTTTTTTTTTTACTACCGGTTCTTTGGGCGTGGGTTGGTGGGCATGGCAGGGGAAGGATACTGCAAAATCTCCATTCCCACCCCACTCTGGGGCCAGCCAGAGGTGGTATTTGCCGGTTCTCTAAACTACTCAAAATTTCTGCTACTGGTTCTCCAAAACCTGTCAGAACCTCCTGGATTTCACCCCTGATTTACACCTAGCTGGGTTATCCTGAGTTAACAGAGGCCTTACGCAAGTATGTTGGGAGAGCCTGACAAGGAGAATTACCTGGGGTTTTTTTCTCTCAATTTATCAGGGATCACCTAGAAATGGAAGGCAGGAATCAATAACCTGGAATTGCTGCTTTTAGGGAATATAACAGATGGCCAAATGAAAACCTCAGGACATTTTAGAACTTCTCCTCCCTGCTCCTAGAATCAATTATGGCCCTTTCCCCACCCCCCTTTCATTTGTTCAGTTTATTCAAAATAAGTATTTGCTTTGGGTTTCTCCGAGAAGCAATTAAATATTCCCGAAGCTAGCAAAGTAGCATAACCCTGGAGTGTTTGTTTAGCTCAGCTGGTATTTAACTCAGCTCGGTTCTGCAGCTGAGGAGGACTCACTAACATCTGATCCAGAGTGCCAATATGGCAGAGTGGATAAGTTACTAGGACTAGGACAGAAGTCTCCAAACTTGGCAACTTTAAGACTTCAACTCTCAGAATCCCTCAGCCAGATCGGACCAGTTTGCGTGAACTGGATGTTAATTTTAATCTGGTTCACCGAACCGGTAGTTGCAAGGACTGGCTGACCCCGCATACCCCTCCCCTCCCCTCCCAGGAGTCTCCACGTGGCTCAATTTGGATGCTAGGTAACTGCAGCACCTGCGTGGAGGCTCCAGAAGGGTGAAAAACAAGCTTCTCGGAAGTTCCGGAAGTCCGGAAATGGTCCCGTTTCCGGCCTCTGGAGGGCTTCCGGAGCCTGGGGGAGGAAAGCCTCAAGAGCCTGGGGAGGGTGAAAAACAGGCCTACCGGAAGTCCAGAAACGGGCCTGTTTCTGGCCTCCAGAGTCCCAGGAGGCCGTTTTGACCCTCCCGGAGGCTCAAGGAAAGCCTCCGGAACCTGGGGAGGGCGAAAACACCCTGCCCCGCCATAGTGCAGGAGGCTGAGTAGAGCACACCCACCATGGCCACGCCCACTCAACAACTAGGCAGAGAACTGGTTGCGACAAATTTTGAATCCCACCCTTTGGCCAGAATCCCTGGCTGAGGAGTTAGGAGACCTCTGAACTAGAATAAGGTTCAGGTCCAACCTTCAGCCATGAAAGCTTTTTGAGTTATTTTGGACCAATCTCTCTCTTTCTCTCTCTCTCTCTCTCTCCCTCCCTCCCTCCCTCTCTCTCAGCCCAGCAACTTTACAGTCTCGTTTCAAAAACAAAAAAGCCAGCAAGACCCCTAAGCAAAGTAGGATTTTTGTTAATATATGGATGGGAGTCCAACAGGAAATCACAGACATTTTTTGTTAAACTGGGAACTAAAAAAAAAAAAAAATCCAGAAGAGGGCAGTAAGCAATTACATTGCTTTTTATCATCCTCTTTGCCGCTTCTCCAAGCCCAGTAAAAGTTTTAGCCTAGTTAGTTCGCTTTGCAAGTCAGGCATTTTGGTCTACCAGAAACATTAAATTCCCTTTTCTCCTTTCCAAAGAAGAGTGGCAAATTTGTCTGGCAGACAGGTTCATTAACAAATTAATAGAATAATCAGCAGGGCTTTGTGTGCATTTTGTAGATAAAAAACTGGTAACAGCATTCTTTGACTCTTTAATAGGCTGATAAGAGCCAAGTATCTACACTGTGGCTGTGCTAATCGGGGAGATAAGAGAGGTTAAATCAATCCTGCTACTCAAACCCATAGAAGAAGTCCCGTTGGGAGGGGAAACAGAGTTTGGGAATGCCATTAAAAAAAAAAAACTCAATGAATCAAAGTAAGAGCAAGCAAAGAGATAAGTAGAGAGAGGAAACCCTGCAAATATTCCTAGTTATAGTGTTTGAGAGAAGCTCGATCCCTAGGCTGCACTAAATCAAATCATCCTGTTTACAGGAGTCCTGAATCTAATTTTGCATCTTTTCTCGGCCCCTATGGTGAATTTACGGTAAAAAAAAATAAGGATACAATAATGGACGGTATGTACCCAGCCAAGATGCGACACAATCAGAGATGGGTTTCAGCAGGTTCTGACCAGTTCTGGAGAACCAGGAGTGGAAATTTTGAGTAGTTCGGAGAACCGGTAGTAAAAATTCTGACTGGCCCCAACCCCCATCTATTCTCTGCCTCCCAAGTCCCAGCTGATCGGGAGGAAATGGGGATTTTGCAGTAACCTTCCCCTGGATTGGGGTGGGAATGGACATTTTACAGTATCCTTCCCCTGCCACGCCCACCAAGCCATGCCCACCAAGCCACACTGACAGAACCGGTAGTAAAAAAATTTGATACCCACTACTGGACACAGTACCAGAAGAAGAGAAAGGTAAAAATTTCCCCTGTCCAGTTGTATCTGACTCTAGGGAGCAGTGCCCG
Organism: Pantherophis guttatus; assembly: GCF_059756535.1. Classification (NCBI taxonomy): domain Eukaryota; kingdom Metazoa; phylum Chordata; class Lepidosauria; order Squamata; family Colubridae; genus Pantherophis; species Pantherophis guttatus. The sequence continues at coordinate 24,855,303 of NC_142071.1, read as the reverse complement.
TCTCCGTTTCTTAGCAGAGGGAACCAGCATTGTCCAAAGACATTTCCACAGTCATGTGGCCAGCATGACAACATGCCGCAGTGCACAGCATGCGGCAAAACACGGAACGCTGTTACCTTCCCACCAAAGTGGTACCTCTTTATCTACTCACATTCGCATGGATTTCAAACTGCTAGGTGGGCGGGAGCTGGAGCAAGGAATGGGAGCTCACCCCATCACGCAGCGCTCGGGGCTCAAACCCAGGCTGTCAGCTTTCTAGCTGATCAGCTCAGCATCTTTAACCTCTGAGCCAGCGCCCCCTACTGCCAGAAGAAGAAAAAAAAATCCTATTATATGCTGGGAATTTATTTGGCTTGGGAGGCGGTTTCTTCCCTTGTAAATTCTGGCCGGCATATGCTGATTCTGCAGTTCCAGCCAATTTCATTTTTCTTTTTATTATTATTATTATTTGTATCCTCTGATGAGTTAGTCTCCTGCAGGCCCGATACTGCCTTTTTAAAATTCTACACTCGGAGGGATTTTGTGGCATCGAAAGCATCCAGTCCAGGGGTGGGCTTCAAAAATTTTAGCAAACGATTCTTTGCCTGGATACTGGGTGAGTGCGGCCTGGGTGGGCATGGCCTAATCGGCCTCCTGCACCACACAGAGGGGGCATTTTTGCCCTCCCCAGGCTCCGGAGGTTTTTCTTGAGCCTCCGGGAGGGCGAAAACAGCCTCCCCAGGCTCTGGAAGCCCTCTGGAGGCCAGAAATGGGCCCGTTTCCAGCCTTCCCAAACTTCCAGTAGGCCGCGTGGGGACTCCTGGGAGGGGTGGAGTGGGGTGGGCAGGGCCAGCCAGGAGTGGGATTTGGGGGTTCTCTGAACTGCACAGAATCTTAGCTAGAGGTTCTCCCGAACCCCTACGAACCCCCAGCACCCCACCCCTGACCCAGTCCCTTTCCAATTCCAGCTGCTGAAAAGTCCTCACTTTTCCTGGGTTTGGAAGGAGGAGGAGGAGAAACCAAGGGGAAGAACTAATAAACAACAAAGGGTTTAATGTCCTACTCCCCTCCCCTATTTAAGGGCGATTTAATTGATACAATATTTGCTTTGTTAAAGGAAGGATACTGTCAGCAGTTTTTTTTCAAATGAGGTGTGAAAGTGACTTCAATGAAATATTCTAGGGGAAATTTGCTTTCAGATCTATCACATTTTTCCAGATTGCCTCTAAATATAGCAACGGCGAGGTGTACTTCAATAGAGAAATTTCCCCCCTTTCTCTAGGATAGATCTTGGAGGGAATTCTTGGGATCAATGCTTTAGCCTTTGGGTGCACATAAATAATCTGATTGCTCAGAAATCTCTGGAAACAGGAGTCTTCCTCTGTCCCCAGGCCTCAGCTTAGAAGAAGAATATACTTACAATCCATGGATTTTGTCCTGCCACAGAGGAGTGTCAGGCATATGAACCAGAGGTGGGTTTCATCAGGTTCTGACCAGTTCTGGAAAACCGGTAGCAGAAATTTTGAGTAGTTCGGAGAACCGGTAGTAAAAATTCTGACTAGCCCTGCCGACATCTATTATCTGCTTCCCAAGTCCCAGCTGACTGAGAGGAAATGGGGATTTTGCAGTAACCTTCCCCCAGAGTGGGATGGGAATGGAGATTTTACAATATCCTTTCCCTGCCATGCCCACCAAGCCATGCCACGCCCAAAGAACCGTTAGTAAAAGATTTTGAAACCCACCACTGATATGAACCATAGCTGGCACCATGACTTGCCTTCTCCATGGGTTGAGTAAAGGACTCAATCGGGGTGAAATCCAGCAGGTTCTGACAGGTTCTGGAGAACCGGAGGCGGAAATTTTGAGTAGTTCAGAGAACCGATAAATACCACCTCTGACTGGCCCCAGGAGTGGGGTGGGAATGGAGATGTTGCAATATCCTTCCCCCAGGAGTGGGAAGGGAATGGAGATTTTGCAGTATCCTTCCCCTGCCACACCCACCAAGCCACACCCACCAAGCCATACCACACCCACCAAGTCACGCCCACAGAACCGGTAGTAAAAAAAAATCGGATTTCACCACTGGACTCAAATCAACTTGCTTTCCCAACACCTCCACTTACAAATCAGCTGTCAGATCTAAGCATCCTCAACCACTCATGTTAGAAGGCATTCTGTTTAACCACGTTGGGGGACAAGTATTTTTCCCCCACTTGAAATCTCACTCTGAAGTTCATCCCTTTTGATCTTCTGGTGCAATTTTGGATATTTGGTGCAATGAAAGTATCTCTCATCCCTGGCCCAAAAGAAGATGCTTCATTTGGGACTCCTCAATTTTTCTTCTAAGTAGCACACAGCTACTAAATAGCATGTAGATTCATGTTACTCTTGTTTTCAGGGCTGTCCACAGGGAACAGGGGGAAAAGAAGTTAAGATTGTTAGCTGTAAGTGACTACAGATTAACAGAGTTGGAGGGACCTTGTAGGTCATCTAGTCCAACTCCCGCCCAAGCAGGAGACCCTACACCATTTATGAGAGATGGCAGTCCAATCGCTTCTTGAAAGCCTCCAGGGATGAAGCTCCCACAACTTCTGAAGGCAACTTCTGTTCCATTGGTTGATTGCGCTCACTGTCAGAAAATTTCTCCTTATTTCCAGGTTGAATATCCCCTTGTTCAGTTTCCATCCATTATTCCTTGTCTGGCCTTCAGGTGCTTTGGAAACAGCTTGACCCCCTCTTCTCTGTGACAGCCCCTCAAGTATTGGAACCCTGCTATCATGTCTTCCCTGGTCCTTCTCTTCACTAGACTAGCCATGCTCAGTTCCTGCAACCGTTCATCCTATGTTTTAGCCTCCAGTCCCCTAATCATCTTGGTTGCTCTTCTCTGCACTCTTTCTAGAGTCTTCTGTTCCATTGGTTGATTGTTCTCACTGTCAGAAAATTCCTCCTCATTTCTAGGTTGAATCTCTCCTTGGTCAGTTTCCATCCATTATTCCTTGTCTGGCCTTCAGGTGCCTTGGAAAATAGCTTGACCCCTTCCTCTGTGTGGCAGCCCCTCAAATATTGGAAGACTGCTATCATGTCTCCCCTGGTCCTTCTCTTCACTAGACTAGCCATGCCCAGTTCCTGCAACCGTTCATCATATGTTTAAGTCTCCAGGCCCCTAATCATCCTATGAATGGAAGCCCTGCATGTTTTATGTATGTTGTCTAGGATAGTCCCTTCCAGCTCTGTTATTCTGTTAAATCATTGACATTCTGGTATTCTGAGAGAATTAATTTAGATCAGGGGTCTGCAACTTTAAACACTCAAAGAGCCATTTGGACCCGTTTCCCACAGAAAAGAAAACACCGGGAGCCACACAACCCTTCCCATGCCTGACTATTTCTTGAGCAGCCACAAAACTACCATATGTAGTTGAATTAAACATTCCGTTTTCTTCTGAAACTTTTCTTTTCTTATATTTATCCATGGTTGGCTTACCGGGGGTTGAAAAGCTCAATAAATCACGTGCCGGCAGGTGTCGCACACTGGTGGTTGTGATGCATATTTTGAGTGACAGGGAGCTGCAGCAGAGGGGTGAAAGAGCCACATGCGGCTCCAGAGCCGCAGGTTGCTGATCCCTGGCTTAGACTTTATTGCACCTAAAATATTGGTACATCTTCGATCTCACTGTGGCAGCCACTGTCTTGACTTCGTTGGCCACATTCCTGATTGGTTTTCTGGATTGTGTTGATTCTCCTGGGTTTCCATTGAAACTTGGTGTGATCAGCAGAGAATCTGATGGCTTACAGCTAACAAGCACAGGATATCAACCCATCTCTGGAAGGAATCTGGATTATGCACTCTTATCGGCCTAAGATCGATAATAAAGTTGAAAACTGAGGCAAGATTGGGAGAGTTAGCTCTGTTTGTTTCTCTCTCTCCCCCTCCTCAAATTTATTACTAACCTTTTGTTTTCCTAGCCCCATGCTGTCTCCTTCAAGTAACAGGCAGGAGAGGGACTGCCTTGAAAAGAGAATGGGAGTATTAATAAAACATCACAGCCCTTAGACAGAAATGGGAGATTAAAGAAAATTAGATATTCTGACTCTCTTCAGGTTTTTTTTTTTTTGTTTGTTTGTTTTTCAAATACAGATTTGTGTCTTGGAAGGAAATTGAGAAAGAGAAGGTAACAACAACAAAGAAGGAAGCAACAACGAGTTGCAAGCATGTTCAGGAGTAGGAGGGGGAAAAAAACAGACAGCAGAGATCAGTATTAGAAACATAGAATAGAATAGAATAGAATAGAATAGAATAGAATAGAATAGAATAGAATAGAATAGAATAGAATAGAATAGAATAGAATAGAATAGAATAGAATAGAATAGAATAAGACAAGGAATGGAATGGAATGGAATGGAATGGAATGGAATGGAATGGAATGGAATGAGACAAGGGAGTGGAGTGGAGGAGTGGAGTGGAGTGGAGTGGAGTGGAGTGGAGTGGAGTGGAGTGGAGTGGAGTGGAGTAGAGTAGAGTAGAGTAGAGTAGAGTAGAGTAGAGTAGAGTAGAGTAGAGTAGAGTAGAGTAGAACAGAACAGAACAGAACAGAACAGAACAGAACAGAACAGAACAGAACAGAACAGAACAGAACAGAATTCTTTATTGGCCAAGTGTGATTGGACACACAAGGAATTTGTCTTCGGTGCATAAGCTCTCAGTGTACATAAAAGCTATAAGTGATAAATCACGATCCTAGTCATCATAAAAATACATTCATCATAAATCATAAGATACAACATGTAGTGTCAGGGACACCATCCACAGTTATGCTAAGGGAAGTAGAAATATTTTTGCTACTCTTATTACTGTTTCTTAGTTAATACTCGAACCAAGGAAGGTTTTTCTACTCCAAAAACTTGGTCTGTTCCCCAAACGGGCTCTATTCCTAGTGTAATAGGTAGCTTTAGGGGGAAACATTTAGTTCTGAAAAACACACAAAATCATTTCAAGCGTAAATAAAGAGCTGCGGGATGAAGCCAATGGCTAACGTCGACGCTGGCTTCCTACTACTTTGTGATTTGATTATGTACCTGTCAGAGGAGAGGAGAAGGATCTCCGGAGATTACTCAATGAATAAAAAAAACACCCTGCAAGTGTTATATCATTGGGGTGGGGGGGGTGGGGGGGGGGGAGAGAAAGCATTTTGTGACTGTGCAAGCAATCAAACAAACTACAGAATCCCCCAAAAGCTAGGATAATGTATTGTAGGGCAGGGAATACACTTTGTACATTTCCCTGACAAGTATAATTTAGTTTTAATTATTTATGCCACTTCATAGCCCGCTAGTAAATGTGCTGTAGTATATTTTGTAAAACTAATGAAGTCTTAGTAATGCGAGACCTAAATAAAGACCTCTGCTGAGCTTCAGGAGGAGGAGACAGAATTTATTTTCTTCTTTGATGGCATGCCACAGGATTCTCCTCTTCCGTTTGGCTGATGCCTTCAAATAAAAGTAGGTGGGTTTGGGCTGAGTTTATACTGGGATAAACTCAGTATAGCTTATATAACAAATGAGCCAAAGCTTATATAACAACTGTGACTTGTGAACTGGCCTTTCTTAAGAGATGGGTGTAGGGTCACTAGGTTTCTGGAAATGCTTTCATGAGTCTTCCCGTGCTTGAAGGGATGCCGCAGGGAAGAGGGTGTTGATTTTGTAATGCCCCCATTGGAGCCGGAATCTGTGGAGGAAGATGAGCTGGAACTGGAGCCGACGGAGATTGAGGGGGAGGTTTCGTTGGCTTGGGAGGAAAATGGAGAGGAGCAGGCCCAGTCAGGCCAGGATCTTTCAGGATTGGGATGGCTTGTAGGCAGGGAGGGCAGGATGACCAAGAGAAGCTAAGCAGTGAACATGAGAGACAGAGCTCAGGCAACAAGCAAGGACTATCCCCTCCTGATCCTCGAGCATGGAGAGTGGATAGAAGGCGAGAACATTGCAGACTGATCTGACTACTTGGGAGGAGAGTGTCCCGCCCCTCTTCACAAGGCACACCTGGGGACTGAGACTTAAGGAGACACTGTTGGGAAGGGCATTTGTCAGGAAGAAATGCTGAATTCATGGAGTGTTGAGTGCCAACGTTTGAACTTTCCTGGATTCCTTGCATTCTTCCTGGATTTCTGGATTACTTGCCTTGCTCCTTTGCTTCCTGGATTCCTCGACTTGCCTCGACTTGTTGGATTTCTTGCTTTGCAGCAGTGGTGCTCACAGTGTTGGGCTGGACTATTTGCAGCCAGGGGCTGCTTGAGGTGTGTGTGTGTGTGATCACTTTGCTCTGGGACTTGCCAGAAACATGGGAGTGTTTGGGAAAATTTGGAGTAATAAAGCGGCGGTTTGAACTGCCAGCTGCATGTGTTACCTCTGTGCCATGCCCCGGGTCATCACAGATTTATTCTCCATAACACCCAAGGCCAGGACAAGAAGCAATGGGTGGACACTCATCAGAGGGAGATCCAACTTGGAAATATATTTTTTTCCCCTGGCAGGGAGGACGATTAATTAATGGAACAGCTTGGTTCCCAGACTTGTAGGTGCTACTCGATTGCTTGAGATTTTCAAGAAAAGATTGAACATCCATTTGGATTACTTTTTTTGAGTAAGGGGTTGGATTAGAAGATCTCCAAAGGTCCCTTCCAGTCCCACGATTCTTTGATTCTATGACTCTTCATGTTATATAACTGTCTGATGTCATATGAAAATGATACCTTTCTTAACATATGATTTGGGATAATGGATTTGATCCCTTTTCCTTGTTGCCTCTCCCCTCCCAAAAAAGTAGTTATTTCATTCATTCTCGAGAATAGAATAGAATAGAATAGAATAGAATAGAATAGAATAGAATAGAATAGAATAGAATAGAATAGAATAGAATAGAATTCTTTATTGGCCAAGTGTGATTGGACACACAAGGAATTTGTCTTGGTGCATACGCTCTCGGAGTACATAAAAGAAAAGACACATTCGTCAAGAATCATAAGGTACAACACTTAATGATAGTCATAGGAAAACAGTCAATATAAATCTTAAGGATACCAGCAACAAGGTTACAGTCATACAGTCATAAGCGGGAGAAGATGGGTGATAGGAACGATGAGAAGATTAATAGTAGTGCAGACTTAATACATAATTTGACAGTGTTGAGGGAATTATTTGTTTAGCAGAGTGATGGCGTTCGGGAAAAACCTGTCCTTGTGTCTAGTTGTTCTGGTGTGCAGTGCTCTATAGCGTCGTTTTGAGGCTAGGAGTTGAAACAGTTGATGTCCAGGATGCGAGGGGTCTGTAAATATTTTCACAGCCCTCTTTTTGACTCGTGCAGTATACAGGTCCTCAATGGAAAACAGGTTGGTAGTAATAGAGAAGTGCATAAAGGATACAGGTACCCAGACCAAAAATAGAAAGATTTATAGCCCAGTGACAGATTGAATATTTTGTATGCTATAGAAATCTCAGGGAAATTTTCGTTCCTCCAGGTTAGTGTTTCTCGACTTTGGCAACTTGAAATTGGGTGGCCTTCAACTCCAACTTGCTGGCTGGGGAATTCTGGGAATTGAAGCCCTCACAGCTTGAAGTTGAATCTAGATAGACATCCCTTTGGTTAATATACTTTTCTTGCCAAAAATAAGAAAATTGCCTTTGGTGGCAGGATAGGCATTAGCAATGGGGAGAGCACATTTTATCATCATCATCATCTTTTAAGAACCCCATAATCCCTTGCAGGGTGGAGTCAGGGCAAAAGAATGGAGCTAGCAAAGTGTTTACTGGCCGGATGCCTTTCCTGTCACCAATGAGGAGTTTTGTTCAGCAGATACATTCTGCCCAGAGAGAGAAATATCTGCTACCTAGGATTGAATTTACAGGCTCCTGGTTGTGAGGTGAGAGCTACACCTCTAGGCCACCGCACCACTCCGGATAGCACATTTTATGCTGGTTTAATTTTCTGCTAGTCGAAGAGCTAAGTAAGCCACAGGCAAGAGCCCTGAGCGGATGACACTGTATCTGTTCGACGGAGTGAAGCTCATGGGAAATTTATCAGGTATCTCAGCTAGATCCTTCAAATCAAACTATGTGTCCTTTAGCTATTCTTAGAAGGCGGGTTCATATTGCATTTACTCATAAGAATGGTGGCTTAGCGTGTGGCAACGACCACTGTGGTTTGTTTATCCACGATAAGTTATGGCTTCACAGGCAAGGTGAAAATGGTCACCGATGCAGACAAACCTGGATTGACGAAAAACACGGTTTAGAAATAAACTCCGTATAGGAATCTTTCCCATTACACAACCACAGCGGTAAAACGGCGGTGTGGATTTGCATGTCTTCCCAGCCTGGCCATCTCCATCAGCATGTAATTCTCGGGGGCATTAAAATAAAGAGTCTCCAATCTTCTCCAGGGAGAGAGAAAATGAGGCTTCCCAGTGTGCAGAGTTGCTTTTAAAGGGCAGATTCATTTTTCCCTCTAAACCCCCAGATTTCAATGGAGGAGGCGCATGGCAGCAACCAGTGCCTCTCCTGGATATTGCCACGCAGCCCTCCTTGCCGTGGCAGAGTGAATCATTGCGTGGCGCTCCTCCGATTAGCCAGGGGTATCAAGCAGAAGCCTAAATTTAAATGTTAAAAAGCTTTTGTTCATTACCGGGAGCATCCCTCCCTTCCCCTCCTCCCATTTGTCACTCCGAGCAGAGCTGTGACTCCCTTTAATATCAAACAAATAATAAGCTCCCTCTAAAGTGATTTTTCTGACAAGGAGCTCAATATATTAAACTTTATCTATATTTTAATAGCCAATTTCACACCAAACTGCCTTCTTAATAATGTATTTACCACCTGGGGATATTATTCCAACCCATCTGGAAAGAACTGGAAATTAACTGTCCCTAAACTGAGTCGGCATGCACTTGAGATGCAGCTGAGATAGCTTCAGTCCTGGTCCTAAGGGAGAAGGAAGCTTGGAGAGGGGCGCGCGGGAAGAGAGAGAAACATCTGGGAGGAGGGATGTGGGAGGCAGGGAGAGGAAGCTGGCCTGAAAGCTGCAGGGAGTAAAATGTCGGTCACCAGAGGTAGGAACTCGGGGATGAATTAGCAAATTCATGTACATCTCCACCCCGGACCACCCCAATGATGCCCTTGAAGTGATGTCCCGGTGCCTGGAGGCCGTGCGGATCTGGATGGGGAGAAACAGACTCAGGCTCAACCCATCCAAGACCGAGTGGCTGTGGTTTCCGACATCCCGATATAGTCAGTTGGCGCCATCACTGACTATTGGGGGCGAGTCATTGCCCCCGACGGAGAGGGCTCGCAACTTGGGTGTCCTCCTGGACTCACGGCTGTCTTTAGAAGAGCATATGACGGCCGTGGCCAGGGGGACTTTTTATCAGGTCCGCCTGATTCGCCAGTTGCGTCCCTTTCTGGATCGGGACTCGTTAAATATGGTCACTCATGCTCTTGTCACTTCCCGCTTGGACTACTGCAATGCTCTCTACATGGGGCTCCCCTTGAGGAGCACCCGGAGGCTCCAGCTGGTCCAGAATGCGGCCGCGCGGGTGGTTATGGGAGCGACGTGGCGCTCCCATGTGACCCCCCCTCCTGCGCGAGCTGCACTGGCTCCCGGTGGTCTTCCGTGTGCGCTTCAAGGTTTTGGTTACCACCTTTAGAGCGCTCCATGGCATCGGACCGGGGTATCTATGAGACCGCCTTCTGCTACCAATAGCCTCTCACCGACCAGTACGCTCCCATAGAGAGGGGCTCCTCAGGGTGCCGTCGGCCAAACAGTGTCGACTGGCGGCCCCCAGGGGGAGAGCCTTCTCTGTGGGGGCACCTACCATCTGGAACGAGCTCCCCCCAGAGATACGGAAGATCCCGGACCTGCGCACGTTTCGCCGTGCTCTCAAAACTTTTATATTTCAGCAAGCTGGCCTGGCCTAACTCCCCTCTTTTAAATTCTTAAATTTTAAATTTTTTAATTCATGATTTTATAAATTGGGTGTTTTAATCTGTGTTTCGGCCGAAATATTTAATAATTTTAAGGGATTTTTAATATTTGTATTGTCTGTATTTTATCTTGGCTGTTCACCGCCCTGAGTCCTTCGGGAGTAGGGCGGTATAGAAATTTGATAAATAAATAAATAAATAAATAAATAAATAAATAAATAAATAAATAAATAAATAAGTAAGTAAGTAAGTAAGTAAGTAAGTAAGTAAGTAAGTAAGTAAGTAAGTAAGTAAGTAAGTAAGTAAATAAATTGTAGTCCAATCCGGGGTCTCTTTCCACCACCCGATTTTCTTTCTGTCAAATGCATCAGGGGAGAGAAAGCAGGGAGGTCAGTGGCTGGGATGGAAGGTAGAAATAGTCTTGGGAATGGGAAGCTGTAAGTAGAGGTGTCAAGCTTCCAAGTACCGTATATACTCGAGTATAAGCCGATTTTTTCCGCACATTTTTTATGCTGAAAAAGCTCCCCCTCGGCTTATACTCAAGTGAGTAAATAAAATAAATGAAATAAATATTCAAAAACATTTAACCTACTGATGCCTCAATTAATGTAATTTTATTGGTATCTATTTTTATTTTCGAAATTTACCAGTAGCTGCTGCATTTCCCACCCTCGGCTTATACTCGAGTCGATAAATTTTCCCAGTTTTTTGTGGTAAAGTTAGGTGCCTCGGCTTATATTCCGGTCGGCTTATACTCAAGTATATAGGGTAATACATCCCCAGCCAAGAGAACTCTGAGGCAAGCATATTCCTCAGAGAGCCAAGGTGGCGCAGTGGTTAGAGTGCAGCACTGCAGGCTACTTCAGCTGACTGCTAGCTGCAGTTCGGTGGTTCAAATCTCACCAGGGTCAAGGTTGACTCAGTCTTCCATCCTTCTGAGGTGGATAAAATGAGGACTCAGATTGTTGGGGGCAAGAGGCTGACTCTGTAAACCGCTTAGAGAGGGCTGTAAAAGCACGATGAAACATACATAAGTCTAAATGCTATTGCTATTTTATTGGGACGTATCATATTGGCACAGTCTTGGTGAAAAGCAGCTGGAGCTGTATAATCCTAATAAATGTATCCCATCAGAAAACTCCAGTGAATACAGCTCGCCTGCCATAAGCATCTAAAGAGCTTTCACACCGAGAGGGAAGTGGATTTATTCTGTATTTCTCCAGAGGACAGAACAAGGACTGATGGATTATACCTATAAGGAAATACTTTTAGGCTAGAGCAAACTGCTCCATGTAATGGTAATGTCTTGTTTACTGAAGACCTTCAAACAGACTGGATGGTCATCCATCAGAAATGCCCTCCTAGCATCCATCCTAAGCAGAGATGTTGGACCGGATGAGATAAATGTTCCCTTCTCGCCCTGTGATTTGACCCTAACCTTAATCCATGCCATCTCTGTTTCAGAATGGTGTGAAAGATCCTAGAAAACCAGTTACAGATAGTCCTCAACTTACAACAGTTTATTTAGTGACCACTTGAAGTTACAATAGCGCTGAAAACAATGGTTGTTTTTCACACTTATGACCATTGCCGCATCCCCGTGGTCACATGGTCAAAATTCAGGTGCTTGGCAACTGACTCATGTTTATGACAGTTGCAATGTCTCAGGCTCACTTTTTGCGTCCTTCTGACAAGCAACGGGAATAGGGAAGCCAGGTTCACCGTGTTGCTGACTTAACAGCTGCAGTGATTCACTTAACAACTGTGGCAAGAAAGGTCATAAAAGGAGACAAAACTCGCTTAACAATTGTCTTTTTTTTTTTTTTTTTAATTTGATTTATATGCCGCCCTTCTCCGAAGACTCAGGGCGGCTTACAATGTGCTCAGCAATAGCCTTCATCCTTTTGTATATTTATACAAAGTCAGCTTATTGCCCCCACAAACTGGGTCCTCATTTCACCTACCTTAGAAAGGATGGAAGGCTGAGTCAACCTTGAGCCTTGGCGAGATTCGTCTTGCTTAGCCACGGAACTTTTGGGCTCAAGTGTGGTCGTAAGTCAAGGATTTGCCTGTACTTTTGGACTTGTTAGACAAATGGATTTGGGCTGAACTCAACAAGATTAAATCAATGAATGGGATCGCAGGATTCATGGAATCTCAAACGAATCCAACAGGCAGCTTTGATGAATATCATTACATTCCTCTCAACCCACTTCCCAAAAGACCCTAAATCATTATTAACACTAACCAGAGGTGGGTTTCAGCAGGTTCTGACCAATTCTGGAGAACCAGTAGCGGAAATTTTGAGTAGTTCAGAGAACCGGTAGTAAAAATTCTGACTGGCCCCGCCCCCATTTATTCTCTGCCTCCCAAGTCCCAGCTGATCAGGAGGAAATGGGGATTTTGCAATAACCTTCCCCTGGAGTGGGGAGGGCATGGAGATTTTACAGTATCCTTCCCCTGGAGTGGGGAGGGATTGGAGATTTTGCAGTATCCTTCCCCTGGAGTGCGGTGGGAATGGAGATTTTGCAGTATCCTTCCCCTGCCACGCCCACCAAGCCATGCCATGCCATGCCATGCCCACCAAGCCACGCCCACAGAACCAGTAGTAAAAAAAATTGAAACCCACCACGACACTAACCAAGTATGGAAAATAATAAGAAAGCTGCCACTGTATTTCTAACTACTGCACAAATCAATTATTGTTGTAATCTAGATTTACATTCTGCCGTTTTTCCCCCAGAAGTTCAAAGGTGCATTCATGGGAGGAATTCCCTTCATTCTGTACCCCCAATAACATTTTTATTCTCTTGGATTGAGAAAAAGCAACTGGCCCAAAATTACAGAGTGAGCTTCAAAGGCTGATTTCTTCCTTCCTTCCTTCCTTCCTTCCTTCCTTCCTTCCTTCCTTCCTTCCTTCCTTCCTTGGCAATAGCACTTAGACTTATATACCTCTTCACAGTGCTTTACAGCCCTCTCTAAGCAGTTTACAGAGTCAGCCTATTGCCCCCAACAATCTGGCTCCTCATTTTACCCACCTTGGAAGGATGGAAGGCTGAGTCAACCTTGACCCTGGTGAGATTTGAACTGCCAAATTGCAAGCAGCCGGCAGTCAGCAGAAGTAGCCTGCAGTACTGCGCTCTAACCACTGTGCCACCATGGCTCATATACCCTGTTTCCCCCAAAATAAGACATCCCCTGATAATAAGCCCAATCGGGCTTTTGAGTGCATGGCAATAAGGCGAAGTGCTTATTTCAGGGTTCAAAAAAAATATAAGACAGGGTCTTATTTTCGGGGAAACATGGTATATTACCCTGGTTTTCTCAACCATATTCACACCTGTAGGGGCCTGATATGTATTAAAGACCTGGCTAGCTGTTGCAATGCTAGGTGAGAAGGAATGGAGAGAAGAATCTAATGGAGAGAAGAATCTTTCTATCACCCTTGGCTCACAAATGGTCTTAAACCATAGTTTCCTCAACTCTTGTCTTCAACTGCTTGAATATGCCCAGCCTGCTAAGACAAAACCAAACCCACAAGCTAACGACTTAATGTACTGCATCAAACCAAATATTCCAAATGAGATTTAGAGATGTAAGTTGGGCAGATCCCACCTCTTGGAAAAGTCTTCTAGAGTCGCATTGCCAAAGAAAGGGCTTCTGAAGACCCCAGGTTTTCCCCACCCAATTTAGAAATCAAAGTTTATTTTATTTATTTATTTATTTGTCAAGCATATATAAGATAACAGATAAAAGGGTAAACATGATTTGAATACATGAAAAGGATATGAGTAAAAAGGGACATTAGGACAGGGATGGTAAGCACGCTGGTGCACTTATACACACCCCTTACCACCTCTTAGGAATGGGGTGAGGTCAACAGTAGACAGTCTAAGGTTAAAGTTATGGGGGTTTGGGGAAGAAACCACAGAGTCAAGTAGGGCATTCCAGGCATTGACCACTCTGTTGCTGAAGTCGTATTTTCTGCAATCGAATTTGGAGTGGTTTACCTTGAGTTTGTATCTATTGTGTGCTCGTGTATTGTTGTGGTTGAAGCTGAAGTAGTCATTGACAGATAGGACATTGTGGCAGATAATTTTATGTACTACGCTTAGGTCAGACTGGAGTTGGTGTAGTTCTAAGTTGTGCAAAAGTTCAAGTCTGGTGGCATAAGGTTTGTTTTTTTTTAATTTGATTTATATGCCGCCCTTCTCCAGAGACTCAGGGCGGCTTACAGTGCATTAAGCAATAGCCTTCATCCTTTTGTATATTTATACAAAGTCAGCTTATTGCCCCCACAATCTGGGTCTTCAATTTACCTACCTTAGAAAGGATGGAAGGCTGAGTCAACCTTGAGCCTGGCAAGATTCGATCTTACTTTAATTGCAGACAGCTGGTGTTAAATTACAGTGCTTCTGGTCTGTTGAGCTATCCAGGCTTTTTATTGTGGGTAGAGGAATGGAGGACTCTTCTCATAAAATAAAAGCCTGTAGTACAGTGGACTAAGCACTGTTACTAACATCTGCTGCTTGCAATTACTGCAAGTTCAAATCTCACCAGGCTCAAGGTCCTCCATTCCTCTACCCACAATAAAAAGCCTGGATAGCTCAACAGACCAGAAGCACTGTAATTTAACACCAGCTGTCTGCAATTAAAGTAAGATCGAATCTTGCCAGGCTCAAGGTTGACTCAACCTTCCATCCTTTCTAAGGTAGGTAAATTGAAGACCCAGATTGTGGGGGCAATAAGCTGACTTTGTATAAATATACAAAAGTATGAAGGCTATCGCTTAACGCATTGTAAGCCGCACTGAGTCTCCGGAGAAGGGCGGCATATAAATTAAAAAAAAAAAAATCTCTGGACTCTCTCAATTGTATTTATGTCCGATATGCAGTGTGGTTTCCAGACAGATGAGCTGTATTCGAGCTGTATTGGTCTAGCAAAGGTTTTGTATGCTCTAGTTAGTAGTACAATAGTATCAGAGAAGAAGCCGTGCAAGATTATGTTAGCAACTCTTAATGCCTTTTTGGCAATGTTGTTACAGTGACCTCTGGCACTTAGATCTTTAGAAATGACTATTCCAAGTTCTTCTTCCCAGTTGACAAGTCCATCACATAGTCCAACCAGATCACAATCCCAACTCCAGCTGGCTTCAGTCCACGCCTCTCCACCACCAGATGGGAACGTCCTCAGTTCCCAGGAGAAAGAATTTTATTTTGGCTACAAGTCCCCAGCTATCTCTACTCCCTCATTCCCACAACTCCATCCAGCCTCACTGTGGGAGCCCTGAAGACGCTTCAAAATGGCTTCAAGGGTTGATACCATTAGCTTCCTCAAGTTTTGTTCTTCTTTGGCCAGATCTCCTCAAGTCTACGGTATACCTTTTATGAATCTGGTCAATCCCCCATTCCGATGTAGAAATTTTGTCTCCTTTGTGTCTGAAGAAAGAAAGAAAGGATAACTATCTCAACCGAGGGAGTCAACGTCTCCAATTAATCAACCAAGCAAGGAGACGACGTGTGACAGATAGGTCAAAAGGGGGAGGTGTAAAAAAAAGGCATTTTCCTTCTTGCAGTGGGAAGCTATGAATGCTGACATTTACCGGGGAAGCGGATTTTGAGGGACCAGAATCCCTAACTTAATCAAAGAGATAACAAGAAATACTATAGATGAGGAACTTGAAGGAAATGCCAAACAATAGAAACGGACCCAGTGGGTCCCAGTGCTATGATGGAGATAATAAACTATATAAAAACATGTCACAGTGTGATAAGTGAAGAATTAGGCTCGATTGTACCTTTAAAATAATAGATATTCCCCTGGTGATGCCTGTCCGGAGGCACAATAGGGTTTGATCAGACCTGGCTTGGATGCAGAAGAAGCTGACTTGCATCTAAATGGGGTTTGGATCAGGATTTTCCTCCACAGGCAGGTTAATCCAGAGCGTAGAAATGTTCTGGAGATGAGGAAAAATCAAAAGGAAACCAGACAGATCATTCCTATCTTGTGTTGTTTCATTTCCCCAAAGCTCTCTCTACTCCTATATTATTGTTTTTTAGATATATAAGCACTGTAGGGAGCAAACAAGCATCACTGGAAAAACCATACCTATAAATATTGGATTTCTTGAGTCAATTTAAGAGGAAAATTATACTTCTAGCGTAGTGTTATACTGGAAATCCAACACAGAGACACATCACAATTGTTCTTGCTAGCCACGGATGCTCCAACCTGCTGTGAGTTCATCTGTTTTTCAACCTCAGCAACTTAAAGAGGCGTGAACTTCAATTCCCAGAATTCCCCAGGCAACAATGTAGGTGGGGAATTCTGGGAGTTGAAGTCCACACACCTTAACCTGGCTGACGTTGAGAAAAAAACTATTCTAAACCCTTCCCAGAAGACTTCCTGAGCATTAGGTCCCCTTTGGAAAACTGTTGTGATCCGCCCGCAGCCTGTGGAACTGGCAGCGGAGTCAGACAGCGATGAGGCTGAGGAAGAACAGGGGCCAGTCCTGGATTCTGGGGAAGGCCAGGATGAGGGCTCTGCGTCGGAGGCAGAGATGGGGCCTGTCACTGCGTTAGGGAGCCTGGATAGCTCAACAGACAGAGCTCTGTAATTTAACACCAGCTGTCTGCAATTAAAGTAAGATTGAATCTCGCCAGGCTCAAGGTTGACTCAGCCTTCCATCCTTTCTAAGGTAGGTAAAATGAGGACCCAGTTTGTGGGGGCAATAAGCTGACTTTGTATAAATATACAAAAGTATGAAGGCTATTGCTTAACGCACTGTAAGCCGCCCTGAGTCTCCGGAGAAGGGTGGCATATAAATCAAATTAAAAAATAAAAATAAAAAAAAAAGTGTTTGCCAGCTGAGCTTCCATCCTAAGACTTACGGTAGCCTGCCAGAGAATTTTATTTATCTGTAGCAATAGAGATAAGACTGGCCTTGTGAGACATTGGACTACTGCACATGTCTACATTCTTTCTTTTCTAACTTCCCGATCGTTTTCCTTTGTCCGGCAAAATATAGTTAGTAAGTTTGTTTTATTTCTTTTTCAAGATGGTGGACCTGAGCTTTAATATTCTTTTTCCAATCATCCTTGTCAGGTCGTAGGAAAAGGAACTGTTTATGTTGAAGAGCTCGATGCGTTCATTCCTGATGTTTATTATATACCAACAGCAAATAGTAGTTTGCTTAGTCAGAGTCACTTGTTTTTTATTTTTATAACGGATGTCAATGTGTCTGGACCTAGAACACGCGAAACGTGATTCAGAAATATAAACCACAGATTCATTGTCTTCCATCACGGTGATCGGTCGGATCGGGTGTGTCCAGATATCTGTGACCAAAGCACCAAACCACGTTAGAGAATTACATGCATCTGAAACACAAGCATATTCAACCTCGGTGGATGAACAAGAAACAAAATTCTGTTTTCGCACATGCCAGGAAACAGGACATCCATTCAAGAACATCATATAACCTGAAGTACTTTTACGTGTTTTCTTATCACTCGCCCAATCAGAATCTGCATAACAACATATTTCTGCATGATCAGTATGTGTCAGTTCTAACGACAGAGACAGGGAGTGATGTGCGGACTTCAGAGCCTCCAGAGGCCGACAGTAGAGAGGCAGAGGAACAGGAGGAGCCTGTTCCTGGTGCACGTATGAGAAGAGCTGCCAGAAAGCAGGAGCAGATAAACCCACCACTGGTATAGGGTCTCCTGCTTGCACAGGGTGGATTGGATTAGAAGACCTCCAAGGTCTTTTCCAATTCTGTTTTTTTTTTTTTAATTTGATTTATATGCCGCCCTTCTCCGAAGACTCAGGGCAGCTTACAATGTGCTCAGCAATAGCCTTCATCCTTTTGTATATTTATACAAAGTCAGCTTATTGCCCCCACAAACTGGGTCCTCAATTTACCTACCTTAGAAAGGATGGAAGGCTGAGTCAACCTTGAGCCTTGGCGAGATTCGAACCCTGCAGTAATTGCAGGCAGCTGGTCTTAATAACCAGCTTAATAACAGGGTGCCTTAAACCACTGTACTACCAAGGCTCTTTATTCTGTTATTCTGCTGAGTATCCACTGCTAGATTCACAACAGTGACCTCTATGCTCTCACTCTGGGGGGGAGGGGGGGTGGGGGGGTGGAGGGACTCACTATTCAAATCATCTTGGAGGAGCCCAAATTCCAGAACAAGCCTTCCATCCCTCTCTGGCAGTCCTAGCAGCAGCATATTGTGGCCAGTTCTGGCTACCAGGTTTAACAATCCATCATCCAATGTCTGGATTTCTTAGTGCTATCATTCAGTTCTGGGTGGGCTCTTCCGTCCAATTCTGTCCCACTGATCTTTTCCCTTCACGATCTTGCAGCTTCTGCTGTGGCTACTATTGCCTCAACCATCCCCCAATCTTGGCTTTGCACCTCCAGCCTCCGTTCTCCTAACCGGGACGAGTTCAGATTCCACCACTTCACTGCTAACTCTTCTCCCTCGCTGCGCTTTTGCCAGGCTCGTAACTGCATGAAGCTTTGGCTAAGATAAAGCAAATAAAAGAAAATTATTACGTTTTATTTTAGTTCCGATTGCTGCTTTGCCCGTCTTACATCTGGAAGTCGTATTTTGGATCGCATCAGGCAACCCATTTGGGTAGTAATTCTTCTCTGTTGATGCCAATGGCTGATTTGTTGGTGTTATCATAATATATTGGGTGAGCTCAACCAGATGTTCCTTCAGTTTTATGATGTATGCCTTAACATGATGCACAAACCCAATTAATGGTGCCTCCTTTAATAAACTAGGTTAAGCAAACCATGTTTCACTGAAATATGTGGATGCCATAATACTGCTACAGGGTTAAAAAAAACAACAACAGTGGTTACCATCAGCTTGTAGGATGTATCTACAAAATATCATTTTTCCACACCCAGCTCCTGTGTAAAGTGTTAGAGGCTTCATGCCTTTAAACTACTGCATATATTGGATCTCGAGGAGCTCCACGTAAACTGAATGAATTAAGCATGTCAAATGTTTGCAGAGTACCAAAAAAAAATTAAGTCAAACTCCTAAATACCTGGATTACGTTTGAAAATTAGATTTGGATGCTTGAGATGGTTTTATAGAAAAACTACCCTCCCTACCATGTCCTCAACGGCTGCCTCTCCTAAACTAGGTAACACTCACTAGGTAGGTTGTGTTCACGAGTTAGCACTAGCGTTCACTACTTGTGTTCACTAGACAGTTGTGTTCATTAGATAGCACTAGTGTTCACTAGTTGTGCTCACTAGATAGCACTAGTATTCACGAATTGTGCTCACTAGACAGTTGTGTTCATGAGATAGCACTAGTGTTCACTAGTTGTGCTCAGTAGATAGCATTAGTGTTCACTAGTGCTCACTTGATAGCACTAGTATTCACGAATTGTGCTCACTAGACAGTTGTGTTCATGAGATAGCACTAGTATTCACTACTTGTGCTCACTAGATAGCACTAGTATTCACTAGTTGTGCTCAGTAGATAGCACTAGTATTCACTAGTTGTGCTCACTGGACAGTCGTGCTCACTAGATAGCACTAGTGTTCACTAGTTGTGCTCAATAGATAGCACTAGTGTTCACTAGTTGTGCTCACTAAACAGTTGTGTTCAATAGATAACACTAGTGTTCACTAGTTGTGCTCACTAGACACTTGTGTTCACTAGATAGTACTAGTATTCACTAGTTGTGCTCACTAGACACTTGTGTTCACTAGATAGCACTAGTATTCACTAGTTGTGCTCACTTGATAGCAATGCTCCAATATGTCAACCTATTTTCTCAAGCACCAGAAGACAAGGTACAGGAAACAATGGCTGGAGATCAATCAAGGAGAGAAGCAACTTGGAATTAAGGAGAAACTTCCTAACAACGAGAACAATTAACTCATGGAACGGTTTGCCTTCAGATGTTGTGGCTGCTTCATCACTGGAGGTTTTTAAGAAGAGATTGGACAGTCACTTGTCTGAAATGGAATAGGATCTCCTGCTTGAGCAGGGGGCTGGACTAGAAGATCTCCAAGGTCCCTTCCTATTGTGTATATTCAGTAGCCGCTGGTAATAAAACCAGGAGGAAGCAGATCTTTTTCTAAAGCCTAATCAGCAGCCATCCTTTGCATTCCTCCATGGCTAAAAATAGCCCAGCCTGTAAAGTGTTTGAGGGGCTCCCACCCCCTCCCCTTTGCTATCTTAAAGCTGTAAATACTTAGGGAAAAATACTTGGATTCTATGGTAACAGAGCTAAAAGAATAAGCAGGGACCTCAGCACAGATGTTTGTGGCAGATAATAAAGATTCTCCACTAAAGAGGGCGCTCTGTTATAATTTTTCCAGAAAATCCAGTAATGTGCATGGAACAGATATGAGCGGAGATGAAACCGACTTCGAGACACACACACACACACACACACATACACACACACACACACACACACACAGAGGAGAGACAGGATACAAATTTTCCAATTGCTTTCCTAGCTGCAGTTTTAGAATCATTTCTCCCGACCATATTACAACAAGATTCAGATAACAGGAGCAGGATTGGAAGGCACCTTGAAGGCCTTCTAATCCAATCCCTTGCTCAAGGCAAGAGACCCTAAACCAGTGATGGCTAACCTTTTTGCCATTGCGTGCCAGGAGGGGGAGGAGTGGGGATGCACGCACGTGCCCACACCCATAATTCTATGCACCCCGCCCCCGCGCATGCGCACACGACACCCTCCCTCCTGCTCCCCCCGCTCCTGGCACGCGATGGCCCGGTAGGCCCATTTTTCTCTCTCACCTGACTCCGGAGCCTCTCTAGGAGTCTGGGGAGGGCGAAAACAGCCTTCCCCACATCCCAGAGGCCCTCCAGAAGCCAGAAATGACCCGTTTGCCAACTTCCGGTGGGACCAGAAGGCCCGTTTTTTCCTGTCCCCAACCTCCAGAGCCTCTCTAGGAGTCTAGGGAGGGAGAAAATGGCCTCCCACTCCTCCAGAGGCTCTCCAGATGCCAGAAACGACCCGGAAGTTGACAAATGGGCTGTTTCTGGCCTCTGGAGGGCCTCCGGGGGGTGGGGAGACCGTTTCCGCCCTCCCCAGACTCCTAGAAAGGCTCTGGAGCCAGGTGAGAGAGAAAAACGAGTCTTCCTCACCACTCCCCGAGGCCCTCCAGAGGCAGGAAACAGCCTGTTTCCCTACTTCTGGTGGGCCCAGAAGGCCCGAAAATCAGCTGGCCAGCACACGCATGCTGAGCTTGCGTGCCCACTGATATGGCCATAGGTTTGCCTTTATGGCCCTAAACCATTTCAGACAAATGGCTGTCCAGTAGCGTTTTTTTTTTCCCTACTGGTTTGCTGAACCAGTGCGAACCAGTAGGATTTCACCACTGGTGAAGATTCAGGAAATCTTCCCTGTGCCCTGATTCCCACCGTCTACCCAAACCTTTCTTACAAATGCATCGCCCTAGATGAGGCCTTGGGATTAAGGCCAATAAAATCCAAGCAGCTGATCACCCGTCAAAAGCAGCATCCGGGGACTTCGTTCCCTGGCTCTTATTTACATTTCGGTTAACAATAGTTTCCAAGCTCAGCTATAAATAATTTCTTGGGAAGAGTGGTCTAATTAAACTTGTGGCAGCAAGAAAAGTACTTTTAAGCAAGTCTCAGGTCCTAATGAAGGTAATTGCTGGATGGGGACAGTTTAGGAAATGGGAGGGGAAGTTTTCCCTGGGAAGCAGAGAAATGGAGGGGAAGATCTACTCGGGGAGCGTTTCCAATCAATATTTAATTGTGCGGCATATTAAAGTCATTAGTGTCCTTTTAATGCCAGAATGGCACCATTCATGGAGGGGAAAGATGGGGTGAGAATGAAGGAGGAAAGGCTAGTCAAAGACTGGGTTTCAGAGGGGTTGGAAAGCCTATGCTAAAAGGAGACATCAGTTGCAGGACTGTCCATGGTACAAAAGCATCGTCCAGAGGTGGGCAGATGTTATATGTGGTATATTTGGGGAAGAGCTGTGTGTAGATGAATAATTAATTCCACTTAATTATCCATTCTCCTTCTGTTCTAATTTATGCTCTTCAAATGACGGAAGCGCGGTATAATGCTGATGAACAAAACCCTTCCTTCCATCTGCAAGCTTGAACCCAGGAAGACCATGTGGAGAAACTTCCCGGTTTCTCCACATTGCTTTAGGTGTACAATTCATGGTTTGCAGAATTGAGGTGCAGCTACAATCATGATTGTATCTGGTTGCTGGTTAGAACAGAACAGAACAGAACAGAACAGAACAGAACAGAACAGAACAGAACAGAACAGAACAGAACAGAACACAGAACAGAATAGAATAGAATTTTTTATTGGCCAAGTGTGATTGGACACACAAGGAATTTGTCTTGGTGCATCTGCTCTCAGTATACATAAAAGAAAAGATATGTTCATCAAGAATCATAAGGTACCACACTTAATGATAGTCATAGGCTACAAATAAGCAATCAGGAAACAATATCAATATAAATCGTAAGGATCCAAGCAACAAAGTTACAATCATACCGTCATAAGTGGGAGGAGATGGGTGGTGGGAATGATCAGAAGATTAATAGTAGTGCAGATTTAGTAAATAGTTTAACAGTGTTGAGGGGATTATTTGTTTAGCAGAATGATGGCGTTCGGGAAAAAAACTGTTCTTGTGTCTAGTTGTTCTGGTATGCAGTCCTCTATGGCATTTTGAGGGTAGGGGTTGAAACAATTTATGTCCAGGATGTGAGGGGTCTGTAAATATTTTCACAGCTTTTTTTTTTGACTCGTGCAGTATACAGGTCCTCAATGGAAGGCATGTTGGTAGTAATTGTTTTTTCTGCAGTTCTAACTATCCATTGAAGTCTGTGTCTGTCTTGTTGGGTTGCAGAACCAAACCAGACAGTTATAGAGGTGCAGATGACATATTCAATAATTTCTCTGTTAGACTGGATCAGCAGTTACTTGGGCAGTTTGAGCTTTCTGAGTTGGCGTACATTAGAAAATGCAATATACGTAACTTGAAGTTGACTAAACATTGACGTTGGGGTGGTGGGAAGGGAGAGGACTGGGCAGAAGTGAATGTAAGCCCAGATTGGGGGTGAATATGCCAATAAGCAAAACCTTTCCTTCCTTCCTTCCTTCCTCCCAGCTGCAACCACCAGTGATACTGTGCTAACTTAGATTATACTCACAAAGGATACTATTTCGGTAAGCTATCAGCCATTACATTTAAATAAACTCTTCCTCTCTGACAGAAGTGTCACTCTGATTGCCAGATGTTGTGCGTGAGCAACTGAGTGTAAATGTCATAATCAGGCATGGCTGTTGAAATTTTCTAGGAGCTCTTAGGAAACCATGATGGACAGCCAACTCCGTAGCCTAGAACCACTGGGATTCAGGGCCAAGTGAAGAAGGAGAAGGAGTTTAAAGGATTAAGAGAAGTATCATCAACAAAGCTAAGCTTTAGAGTCATTTTTCCTGTTTAAAAGCTAGGCCATCGTGGTTTTAGACATCAGGACATTTCCTATCAAACAGCAAGGAACTATCCGGTTGCCAATTGGGCCTCCTAGTATCTGTTTTGTTTAAAGAAAGCAAATAGGCCAGCCTATAGATTAGTATTTCTCAACCTCGGCAACTTTAAGATGCATGCTGGCTGAGGGAATTCTGGGAGTTGAAGTCCACACTTCTGGAAGTTGTCACGGTTGAGAAGCACTGCTATAGGCTATGTGCATTTGGCCAGAAAAGTAATATGCATGGTGCCAGTTGGGTGCTACTAACGCAACTGTCTTTTCAGAGCTCTGTTGCAGCCTTGTATTTAGTTTGTGAGTCTGTGTGTGTATGTGTGTGTGTGTGTGTGTATTGGAGTTAGGAGTAGGAATATCTGTAATTAATTGAGTTGCCCCTAGATGTCCATGTAGAAGATAGAGAGATAGAGAGAGAGAGGGAGGGAGGGAGGGAGAGGGAGAGGGAAAAAGATGATGTCCTCTTCCATTGGAGCAAGCATGTATATCAGAGGTGGGTTTCAGCAGGTTCTGACCAGTTCTGGAGAACCAGTAGCGGAAATTTTGGTTAGTTCGGAGAACCGGTAAATACCACCTCTGATTGGCCCTGTCCCCATCTATTCTCTGCCTCCCGAGTCCCAGTTTATCGGGAGGAAATGAGGCTTTTGCAGTAACCTTCTCCTGGAGTGGAGAGGAAATGGAGATTTTATAGTATCCTTCCCCTGCCATGTCTACCAAGCCACGCCCACCAAGCCACACCCACAGGTAGTAAAAATTTTTGAAACCCACCACTGATGTATATATCCATAATTTGTTATCAAAATTCCATTTACTACAACTTTATTGGTCTGTGAAAAGCAGTGAGAAATAGACTTTAAAAACCTCATCCAGTTCAGAACCTGAGGAATTCCTGTCCTTTCATGTTTGAGAACTGAAGAGTACACCTGAGATGTTCTTTGATGGTCCAGACTATAGCCTTGTTTTTTAAATCCTGAACTCCAAGAATGCCCATTTCATGTCTGTATATCATATGCTGTCTACATGGGGCATTGGTGACATTAGCAAAATGATAGCATTAATACTTGGAAAAGCTTAAGGATCCCTTTCATACTTTTAACACTTTCCATTAACCAGCATTTTGAACCCTGCTCAGCATCTGTATCTTGGAGTGGGGACTTTGATATAGTGTGTGTTGAGTCCTTAGGGTCATGACATGTCAGAGTGCACACAGTGTGACTATTTTGAGAAAACCCAGGAGCAACAGAGGTTTGTCTTTCAAATAGTGGTTTATCTACAAGGAATATATACATACACATACTAGGCAAAGTCAGGCAAATAATCATCAACTAAAGCACGGAAGCACACATGGAGAGAGAGATATGCCCCAACAAGGCCTCTCGTATAATACAGTCTCTTAAAGTGGTAAAGAGTCAAATAATCCTGCTGACTCATTACTACTATTGCATCATCATTACAGCATTACAGTAGCTCACTGCTACAAACACTACTAATACCATTACTACTACTGCTGCTGGAACTGCTCTCGTTATTTTCCATTACATCCTGCTTACCATTTCTTGGTTGAATATCCGTGCTATAGTTGATGATTGATTGCCTGACTTTGCCTAGTATGTGTATGTATATATTCCTTGTAGATAAACCACTATTTGAAAGACAAACATCTGTTTACTGTATTTTGCTCCTGGGTTGTCTCAAAATAGTCACACTGTGCTCACTCTGACATGACAATTCTGCCATTCTGCTAAAATGTTTGGCTTTACTTCTATTTGGGAGGCTCTCTTGTTTATCTTCCTTCAACAGTGAGACCAAAGACAAGGAGGTTTTCTGGCTGATTTTCTTTCTTTTTTCTTTTTTCTTTTTAACCTGCCACAGGATGATGTTCCTCTCCAAAGTATGAGTGATGCAGGAGAAAAATAGTTGCCCCAGTTTTGTCTCTTTAGTGAAAGCTTAACGGATGCTCATCCCTTGAGCCATCAATTCAAAGCTTCATCATAACGCTGCCAAAAAAAGAAAACCAATCCTTTTCTCCTATTTCGCTGGAATTATGAAGCCCACCTTCACCATTTCTATTCATTTCCATGTGCGTAGTGATAAATTCCATTTTAAAAAGATAAATAAGATGTTATTAGCACTTTGCTGGCAAGAATGTGCGAGGACTTATGGATAATCTAAGGGGGGAAAACGCCTTATTGAGCAGAATTTAATTAGTGGAATTTGTTCTGTGAAGGACTTTTATATGAAGCTCAGGAAATATGAATTTAAGGGCGAGGAAAGGGAGGAGGGGGAAAAAAAGAGAGCTTCTGATAAATCTATTCACTCTCCATTTCTTTCCACACACTACTTTTATGTGTGATGAAAGGGGGAAAAAAGTATGTCATTAATTCTACAAAACCGCATGGCTGGTTTGACAAGATAAATCAGTTGATCCCATTTATTCAACATTAGTGGGTCCCACGGTACAACCTGTGTCTTAATAGTCTCAACTCAGAAAAAAGCACAATGACAAGAAGTAGTCGGTTCCGAGTTGTGTATAATTAAGCACAGGAGACTGCAGTTCTTTTCAGCAACAGAAACTCAGTTGCTCATTGAATGGAATCCTAGTTTGGACTGATGGAAACTGCCTTTGGTGAACAGTGGAGAGTAATAGCGATTGTACCTTCGCGGTGACCTTGGAAAGCCCCCCCCCCAAATGTTTGATTGAACTTCAGTGAAAGAACTCACAGGGGCAGAATAAGCAAAAGGGTTCATCAAAAGATCATTTCCATGCAAATTTAATATAGTATAATATCTTAGAAGGATTGCATTTCATATTCTCCTTTCTAATAATGGGACATAGATAAGGAACATGGGTGCCATTGTGATTCACATGCTCATCACTATACGCAGATGACTCTCTGTCCCATAACCAGTGGTGGGTTCCTCCCGGTTCGGCCCGGTTCGGCCGAACCGGTAGCGGTGACGATATAATGTCACCGAACCGGTTCTCTTTGTTCGGGAGCTGGGCCCTCCCGCCCGCCCCTGCATTATTCTTACCTTTTATTTGGTCCCACCCCCAATCTATTTGCTGCCTCCCAGCTGATTGGCTAGAAGGAAAAAAACTGTTTAAACTCTTGCCGCGGGGCTTCAAAGGGCCGCCCTATAGCTGATCTGTGTTTAAAGGCAGTGTGGTGGTAGACCAGTGCACCAAAAATAAATGGGTAGACCGGTACAGCTCTGCAAGCAGTTAAAAGCCTGGTAGACCAGTACCTCTGCTAAATTGAGGACCCAGTTTGTAGGGGCAATAAGCTGACTTTGTATAAATATACAAAAGTATGAAGGCTATTGCTTAACGCATTGTAAGCCGCCCTGAGTCTCCGGAGAAGGGCGGCATATAAATTTAATTAAATAAAAAAAAAAACCTAAAGAATTGTCACATGACCATCAAACCATGCCCACAAAATAAGCCACGCCCACAGAACCAGTAGTAAAAAATTTTAGAACCCACCCCTGCCCATAACCCTAACTTGATTTCTGTCAGGGTTCCAAGTAATAATCCCATAGCAAACAAAACTCTGAGGCAGGTGGATTCCTCAAAGAATAGCTTTATTGGAAATATATTGGCCCAGATCTGGTGAAAACCGACTCTAAAGAATCCCACAGTTTTCACCTAATTAAAAGTCAAATTTTATCACTTTCTCAAAACTATCAGTCACATGGTCCAATCACGGTGCAGTCTGGCAACCAGGTAGCAACACTCCGCCTTCCTCCGACCAGGTGTGAGAATGTCCTTGGTTCCCAAGAGAAAGTATTTTGTTTTGGCTACAAAATCCCCTCCATCTCAAATCCCCCCCTCTCTATCCCTCAGCTCCAGTGTGGCAACACTGAAGCTGTAAAAATGGCTTCGGTCAGGTCAGCTTCAGGGTTGACAATTTCTTTAAAATATCAGAGTCATAAAATAGATTGGAAAGTTTATTTATTTGTTCGATCATTGATAGCTCAGTTTTATTGCTTTTGCAAACAACTCAAGGGGGGGAACATATCCAATACATCTTCCTCCTCCTATTTTCACCAGAGCAGCAATCTTGTGAGGTGGTTGGGTTGAGAGAGACCAAAAGTACACATATAGACTGGGTGAAATCAGCCTTAATAGCAGGAGCTATGACAGGGATCTTGGATTCTTAGTGGACAATCAATTTAATATGAAAAAACAGTGTGTGGCAGCAGCCAAAAAAGCCAATGCAATCCTAAATTGCATTAACAGAGGGATACAATCAAGATCAAGTGAGGTACTAATACCACTCTATAAAGCCTTAGTAAGACCACACCTAAAGTACTGCAGCCAGTTTTGGTCACCACACTATAAAAAAGATGTTGAGACTCTAGAAAGAGTGCAGAGAAGAGCAACCAAGATGATTAGGGGACTGGAGACTAAAACATACGAAGAATGGTTGCTGGAACTGGGCCTGGCTAGTCTAGTGAAGAGAAGGACCAGGGGAGACAGGATAGCAGCCTTCCAATATTTGATGGGCTGCCACAGAGAGGAGGGGGTCAAGCTATCTTCCAAACCACCCGAAGGCCAGACAAGGAATAATGGATGGAAACTGATCAAGGACAGATTCAACCTAAAAATGAGGAGGAACTTTCTGACAGTGAGAGCAATCAACCGATGGAACAGCAGTAGTGGGAGCTACATCACTGGAAGCTTTCAAGAAGAGAGTGGACTGCCATCTTTCAGAAATGGTGTTGGGTCTCCTGCTTGGGCAGGGGGTTGGACTAGATGACCTACAAGGTCCCTTCCAACTCTATTAATCTATACACTGGAAGCAATTATGGGTCCAAAATTAGCTCCTCCCACGTGACTTCAGTCCTACTCAAAAATGTTTTTTACATAATTTATCCAATCCCTTTACTTCACTAAAGGTAACCCCGCAAAGGACATTGTCCCTGCCCTTATTTATTTATTTATTTATTTATTTATTTATTTATTTATTTATTTATTTATTTATTTATTTATTTGGTTCGATTTATATGCCGCCCTTTTCCGGAGACTCAGGGCGGCTTACAATGCTTTTAAGCAATAGCATTCATACTTTTCTATATACCTGCTATATACCTGCTTAGTAGGGCTTTTGGGGGCCCCCTAAGTGGTGTTTTTTTATATACAAAGTCAGTTTATTGCCCCCACAAACCGGGTCCTCATTTTACCTACCTCGGAAGGATGGAAGGCTGAGTCAACCTTGAGCCTGGTGAAATTTGAACTTGCAGTAATTGCAGGCAGCTGGTATTAGTTAACAGTGCTTTAATCTGCTGCTGCTTCTTTTTTTTCCCAATCTAGCGAATGGGAACCGTAGAAAACTCTTTATGGCTTCTGGTTCTCTTCTAACACCCTTCCCAGAGTACAAGCCCAAATAGTGAAAGAAGTACTGGAGGCATCGTTATTCATGCAGATGATCTTTGCAATTCAATACAGCTAATTAGTAAAATGATGGAGGAAATTAGGAGTTGCTGCAGGTATATTAATATTAATAAAACAGCTCCGCAGCTTTATAAAATAATGATTGGCTGCCTAAGATAGCAAATAGTGGCGAGGCACGAGGCCTGTTCACACAACTGGTGGGGCATGCCAATTTAAACAGTGGAAGCAACGAAGAGGGGGAAAGAAAGAAACACACATGTTAACGCAAGTCAAGAACTTAAAATAACCCTTGCTTCGGGCCATAGACTAGATGCCCGGAGGAAACAGCAAGGTTTATTCTTGTTTAGCTTATCTTTGCACAATGCGGTTCAATGTTTCTAAGCTTCTGTACGAATCCAATTTGGGATTCAAGAGCTCCAGTTTTGGTCATAATAAGAATATTGAGCTGTCAGGTTATTGGTGACTTCAAAAAAAAATTAGCGGCATCGAGAGTGTAATTAATTCTGAGAAGTATCAACTATGGATGTCATGACGACAAAAGAAGTGAAGGATAGATATGCCAAGTCGCATTACACCTTCATTCTAATTGACGGGACTTTTCCTGCTAATTTGGGGACTAAATTAGAAACTGTAGAGGACCCGTGATCTCCACAGTGTGTTTTTCCGAGAAAAGATTTGAGATTGAATTTAGCAAATTCAGGCTTTCTTATTCCTGCTCCAGTTGACTGGCAATCGCTTGAAGAGACAGAAGATATCTTACTTCATCCATTCATTCGTTAGATGCCACCAGCAATGGGCAATATGAGTTGGTTCCTCGGACAATTCTACTGCCCTACAAAACGACCTCGATTATGTATCTGAACGGTCAAACAATTGGCAACTCCAAGTCTCTGCTAACAAATGCTCAGTCCTGCACATTGGCAATAGAAATCAGAACATCAAATCAGTGGTGAAATCCAATTTTTTTTACTACCGGGTTCTGTGGGTGTGGCTTGGTGGGTGTGGCTTGGTGGGCATGGCAGGGGAAGGATACTGCAAAATCCCCATTCCCACCCCACTCCAGGGGAAGGATACTACAAAATCACCATTCCCTCCCCACTCCAGGGGAAGGGTACTGCAAAATCTCCATTCCCTCCCCACTCCAGGGGAAGGATACTGCAAAATCCCCATTCCCTCCCCTCTCCTGGGGGAAGGTTATTGCAAAATTTCCATTCCCACCCCACTCTGGGGCCAGCCAGAGGTTGCATTTGCCGGTTCTCCGAACTACTGAAAATTTCCGCTACCGGTTCTCCAGAACCTGTCAGAACTAGCTGGATTTCATCCTTGCATCAAAAACAAGCTGCGTGGGAACGATCTAAAAGATGACCCACACTCTGTCAAGGACCTAGAAGTACTCATTTCAAAAGATCAAAGCTCCAGAGCTCACTGTAACAACATTGCTAAAAAGGCATTAAGAGTTGTCAACCTTATTTTACGAAGTTTTCTCTCTGTTAACACTATACTTCTAACTAGGGCATACAAAACCTTTGCCAGACCTATCCTAAAATACTGCTCACCTGCCTGGAACCCTCATTGTATTTCGGACATTAATACATTAGAGAGAGTCCAGAGGTACTTTACAAGAAGAGTATTCAACTCCTCTGCTCGCAATAAAATTCCTTATACCACCAGGCTTGAAATTTTAGACCTGGATAACCTTGAACTATGTCATCTACGTTCCGACC
Organism: Pantherophis guttatus; assembly: GCF_059756535.1. Classification (NCBI taxonomy): domain Eukaryota; kingdom Metazoa; phylum Chordata; class Lepidosauria; order Squamata; family Colubridae; genus Pantherophis; species Pantherophis guttatus. Next base: position 24,824,687 of record NC_142071.1, on the reverse strand, counting down.
TATGCTTAGTTCATAAGATTATCTACCTTAACATCCTACCTGTTAATGACTTCTTTAACTTCAACCGTAGTTACACAAGGGCTATCAATAGATACAAACTAAATGTAATTTGCTCTAATCTTGATTGCAGAAAATACAACTTCAGCAATAAAGTAGTTAAATGTCTGGAACACTCTACCTGATCCTGTTTTTTAGTTTCTCTAACCCCCATACCTTTTACCTTAAAGTGTCTACCGTGGAACTTACACGTTTCTTAAGAGGTCCCTAAGGGGGCGTGGATAAGCGCACCAGCGTGCCTACCGTCCCTGTCCTACTGTCCCCATTTATATGTACCATGTTTCCCCAAAAATAAGACCCTGTCTTATATTTTTTTGAACCCTCAAATAAGTGCTTGGCCTTATTGCCATGCACTCAAAAGCCCGATTGGGCTTATTATCAGGGGATGTCTTATTTTGGGGAAAACAGGGTAATCATGTGTTTATGGCTACGTTTTGCCTATTTATATCCATTTATTTGTGCCATTTTTTTTTCATGTGTCCATGTCTATGTCTATACTGATACTTGTTTCCTTGTATTTGTTGACAAACAATTAAACAAACAAACAAACAAACAAACAAACAAAGGCTCCATAGTTGTCCATGTAGGCCAATGGAGTTTGGATGGGAAGCATGGAAGTCTCTATAACAATCCTCCATAAGCATGGGGTGATGTGGTGATGTGAATGGCTAACTAGGCATCCAGAAGTATCTTCTGGAGCTCTAATGTTCATTTGGCTCTGTGTCAACACGTACACCTACTTTCACAACAGGTTAGATTTGGGCAACCCCCCCCCCAATTTGGAACCTTTCAAATATGTCAAATTTTCTATCGTTTCCACTCCATTCTAGCCAGCATGCATGGAGATGAAATCCCCAAACATTTATAGGATTCCACATTGGAAAAGACTACACTAGGCGGTTACTAGAACTAGTCAGCTTCTATCTTGACTGTCTGTCATCCTTAATTTTATTCTGGCTACATACCTGTCAGATTCTCCTGTAGCTCCAGTTATTTGGCCTCTCCACTTGCCAGCTACTGTGGCTTTCCAGATTTCAGCATTTTAACTGAACCTCCTTCAGTATAGTCTCATTAAAAGCAACCAAATGGATGCCTTTCATTTGTCCCAGGTAGATCACTGTTAGGTACAGTATCCTTCTCCGTGACTCACAGTGGAAACAATCCATGGCTTCCAGTAAAGAGGGCTCTGTTGGAATACTCTTGAGCAGATCGCCTCTGAAATGTTCCTCCTGTATATTGGCCTTTTCCAGGGGCAGGTTCTACTTACCTTTACTACTGGTTTGCAATGGGTACACTGAGCGCACTGGCTTTGCTTGTGCAGAAGCGTTCTGATGACATCGGGGTCGGTGGGTGGAGCCTCCTGCCAGTTTTACTACCGGTTCTATAGAACTGGTGCGAACCGGGGGCAACCCACCACTGGCCTTGTCCCATGGAGAACATCTATAGTTCAGTCCTTGCTTTCTCCATGATTATCTGGAAAAGAATCCTATTTGAAATCCTGGAGAAATGTGCTCAGACAGTGCAGAAGTAGGGACAGAGAGTGGTCACTCCAGACATCGCTGAGTTTTAATTTCTATCCAGCTTAACAATTAGGATGAAAACCATCTAGAATGTAGGAGAAAGTCCCTGAGAGTTAGTTAGTTAGTTAGTTAGTTAGTTAGTTAGTTAGTTAGTTAGTTTGTTTGTTTGTTTATTTATTTATTTATTTATTTATTTATTTATTTATTTATTTATTTATTGTCAAACACATATAAGATAACAGATATAAGTATAAACATGATTAGGAATACAGGAAATGGATACGAATAAATGGGGACAGTAGGACAAGGACGGTAGGCACGCTGTTGCACTTATGCACGTCCCTTACAGACCTCTTAGGAATGGGGTGAGGTCAACAGTAGACAGTCTAAGGTTAAAGTTATGGGGGTTTGGGGAAGAAACCACAGATTCAGGTAGTGCATTCCAGGCATTGACCACTCTGTTGCTGAAGTCGTATTTTCTGCAATCGAATTTGGAGCGGTTCACCTTGAGTTTGTATCTATTGTGTGCTTGTGTATTATTGCAGTTCAAGCTGAAGTAGTCATTGACAGGTAGGACGTTGTAGCAGATAATTTTGTGTACAATTAATCAGTTTGCCTTGAGAAGTTGTGAGTGCTCCTTCACTGGAGGTTTTTAAGAAGAGATTGGACAAGCATTTGTATGAAATGGTACAAGGTTTCTCCTGCTTGAGCAAGGGGTTGGATGAGAAGAGGTCCAAGGTCCCTTCCAACTCTGCTTTTCTATTCTGTTTTGAATTATAAGGTTGGTGGTCTTTTCAATCCATCAAAATTTGTAGTTGATCTAGAATAAGAGACATGGATGGTCTGACCTGGGCTAAGACAATATCCAGTGATAAATATGCTCATAGGCGATCATTTCCCTTGACCTTGATGTGTCAGAACTGTGGTTTCCAATGTTCTACTAAGCCAACATGGTCAACCCATCTGGAAGATGCCAAGTTGGCTCTCTTAGGAGTTCACACTCATTCCTATAAAATCTATTGAAATACCGTGAACCGATCCAATAGGCAAATTCTATCAGCCCCAAGTCACCATCCGTCGATGCCACAAATCCTTTGGACTCTTAGCATGTTTACATTTTGATTCTGTTTTGAAGCTGTCTCTCATCTAAAAAGCGCAAGGAATAATTTAAGGAATACTTGGTTTTAAAGATGAAAATTGTACGCTCTTATTTCGGAGCTGGCCTGCAGTTCCTTCCAACCCCACCCAATGCAAGATTTCTATTTTGTCCTGCTTTGGAAATCGGTTCAAATGGGAGAGAGTAAAATAAAAACCACATCTGCATGCTCACATTCACACACATATACACACACGCACAGAGAGAGAGAGAGAGAGAGAGAGAGAAACAGAGAGAGAGACACAGAGAGAGAGAGGACAGAGAGAGAGAGAAGGAGGGAGGGAGAGAAAGAAAGAGACTGAAAGAGAGAGAGGGACAGAAAGAGAGAGAGAGAGGAGGACAGAGAGAGAAGGAGGGAGGGAGGGAGAGAGAGAAAGAGAGAGAGACAGAAAGAGAGAGGGGGACAGAAAGAGAGAGAGAGAGAAAGAGAGAGAGAAGGAGAGAGAGGAGGACAGAGAGAGAAGGAGAGAGAGAGAAGGAGGGAGGGAGGGAGAGAGAGACAGAAAGAGGGGGACAGAAAGAGAGAGAGAAAGAGAGAGACAGAAGGAGAGAGAGAGAAGGAGGGAGCGGGAGGGAGAGAGAGACTGAAAGAGAGAGAGGGACAGAAAGAGAGAGAGAGAGGAGGACAGAGAGAGAAGGAGGGAGGGAGAGAGAGAGAAAGAGACAGAAAGAGAGAGGGGGACAGAAAGAGAGAAAGAGAGAGAGAGAGAGAGAGAAGGAGAGAGAGGAGGACAGAGAAAGAGAGAAGGAGAGAGAGAGAAGGAGGGAGAGAGAGAGAGAGAGAAAGAGAAAGAGAGAGAGAGAGAGAGAGAGATCTCAATTTTTGAAAATCGTATTTCCAAATGGTTTTTTGTTGTTGTTGCTGAAACTGCTTAATATGACAAATGGTGGCTTTAATAAAATGTCATGTGAGAAGATGGAGCCAGCCTGTAAAAGGAATAATAGAGTTCTACAATCTGACATGTTTTGTGACATATTCATGAAGCGGTGAATAGCGGCAGATTCCATGAAAGCATTCACCCATTTGTCTCACAAACACTTCAAATTATTCTGGGAAGATTGTTGTTGTGTGTCAGAAGTCCTTCTGTCCTTCAGAGGTAGACAACTAAGAACTGAAGTCAGGCGGAGTATCTAAAGAGGGGTGAGATAAGCCCGGTCAACTTAAAAAAAAAACAATAACAGCCAACAAACAAACCAGCAACCTCTTGGTGAAGGCATTTTCAGAGCTAAATTATGATTTTCTTGCAATTAATTCTAAAAATAGACTTTGGGTGATTGATTCTGAGTCATTTTCTGCTTATTGTGTTCAGGCCGCTTGAAGCATAGAAAGACAAGAGAAGAGAGTGTCACAATAGTCCTTGTGATTCATAAAAATATGTACTCCTGTATAAATAGACCTTAAAGGGAGAAGAGAAAATAAACCATGTTTTAAGGCATCCTTAGATATTCAGTTCGGGATAGTAAGCAATAGCACTTAGACTTATATACCACTTAATAGTGCTTTTGCAGCCCTCTCTAAGCGGTTTACAGAGTCAGCATCTCGACCCCAACAATCTGGGTCCTCATTTTACCCACCTCGGAAGGATGGAAGGCTGAGTCAACCTTGAGCCTGGTGAGATTTGAACTGCCGAACTGCAGCTAACAGTCAGCTGAAGTAGCCTGCAGTCCTGCACTCTAACCACTGCGCCACCTCGGATCTTCTCGTATTTTGGGAAAGGCCCAAAACAATATTCTATATATATTCATTTCACTGGTGATGGGATTCAGCAGAAACAAGGGTGAACCCATGGGGAAAAATATACCCTATCATTATGTCCCAAAAGTGCTTTTTCAAGAGGCAACTGGACTTTCTGGTTTTTCTTTGAAAATGTTTTGCTTCTCATCCAAGAGGCTTCTTCAGTTCTTGAGAGTCCAGTTGCCTCTTGAAAAAGCACCGTTGGGACAACCATGACCTGGATGACTGGGAATCTCCATTGTTGTTGTTGTTAGTTGCGAAATCGTGTCCAACCCATCACGACCCCATGGACAATGTTCCTCCAGGCCTTCCTGTCCTCTACCATCCTCTGGAGTCCATTGAAGCTCACGCCGACTGCTTCAGTGACTCCATCCATCCACCTCATTCTCTGTCGTCCCGTTCTTCTTTTGCCTTCAATCTTTCCCAGCATTAGGCTCTTCTCCATTGAGTCCTTCCTTCTCATTAGGTGGCCAAAGTATTTGAGTTTCATCTCAATATATGGAATCTCCATAGACTTTTTGGATTCTGGACTATGGAATCTCCATAGACCCCATTATTATATTCCAGGAAATTCTAGCCACAATAGATTGATTCTGAGCAAGGGAAAAGATAGCAAGTATCCCAAACCTTTCATATTCTCTGGTACTTGCTATCCTTTTTGAAAAGAAGAATTGGATATCTTCTCAGGTCTAGCTATTTAGGGCATCTACTGATGAACCCCAAGGTGCTTTTCCAAATTGAACCTTCTTGGTTCTTTCTTTGCAAAAGTTTCACTTCTCATCTCGTCTTGGATGAGAAGCAAAATGTTTTCAAGCACCTTCATGATCAGCACATCCTGGAAGAGTTTTTTCAATTTTCCACTCTTGCATACAACTAAGAGATTTTCCAACAGTGTCTCATCCAAATACTGACCAGAAGAGGCCCAACTCTTCTCCTCTCCCAAGATCAGCTAGGTGTTCAAAGACAGACCTACAGTAGGAGATGAGTCCTGCATTTCAGAATGTAGATGGCTATACAGGTAAAATGGAGAAACAGAAGATGATCTTCTTTGGATAAAAGCCAAAAGAATAGGCTTTCAGTACTAGTACCAAATTGTCCAATATCAAAGGTCTCTAAGATCCATGTAGCCATTCATGCATCTTATGAGAGACTGTGGAGAGTGGATACAAGTTGGTTCAATCCTCAATTTTTTCTATCCCCCAAATTCTTAATTTCATCGATCCCCAAAGTGTTACCTATTTATCTATTCACATTTCCATGCTTTCGAATTGCTAGGTGGGCAGGAGCTGGGACAAGTAACGGGAGCTCACCCCATCGTGCAGTGCTCGGGTCTTGAACCCAGGCTGTCATCTCTCCAGCTGACAAACTCAGCGTCTTTAACTGCTGAGCCATCACACACACACCCAACTCCAGGATGACACAAAGGCAACCTATTTCCACAGTGGTCCCCAAAAAACTGCATGGATGTAGCCCCCAGATGTAGAGCTTAGCTTGAGGGTCATCATTTAATTCCACCCCCAAGGTCTGCCTCCAAATAAAGAAGAGATAAGAAAATTTAATTGTGACATTTTTGCAGTCTTCAAACCTGTACTTGTTCGAGTCTCTTTTTTCTGGAAGTTCTGGGGCATTTCTCAAGTCTGAACCGTATGCCGGTGTTCAGAATTGACATGTTGAAGGGCCTTTTCTTCCTTAAGGCAAGGCCAGGTTTTAAAACAGAATGAAATGTGTGAACACTTTTGAGTACAGAATAACACATTTTCCATTCTAATGCTAAAGGCCATGAACTAGTTGCCTTCAGGGGCAAATATTCTCAGATATTCTCTACTCTTGTATATCGTGGTGCAATTAGCTAGCTTGTAAAATACTGTCTTCGGGGTCCCTCTGCCCTGGAGAGAGACTGCTTCTTGGTTATTGATGGTGTTGGAAGAAATATCCATCTGGTTCAATTCGAAATGGGGAGAAAGACACTGGAAACATGGAGGCTGATTGGAAAAAGAGTTTATTGATGGACAGGACCACATGGGTTTGAGATCCTGGGCAGCTGAACACATGGAGTTGAGAATGAGGGTTATATATACCTTCTCTTGGGCCTTGCCCTTGAGCTCCCTGTTCCTGTGCAAGAAATGTATTCTATTGGTTGCTGTCAGACTCCCATGGGGCTATGCAGGGGTCATAGCTAACTTTTTAAGTTATCCGAATTAAGTTTGATTGAAGCTTGGACTCTCTGAGATGATGTAATGAGGAGGCTTGTGTCCTGGGCCATTCCCATTGTGTCTTCATTGGCTTTCCTGGTTTGGATCTTGAGTGAGGAGTGATCCTACCATTCTACCTAATTCTGCCTTTGTTCCAAATATCCTGTCTTGAATGGATTTCCAAATCTGCATTTCTATACTATCTGGTTGTGGGCAGGGAACTGTGACTCTGAGTTTCTGTCTCCCTTAAGATTTCTCTTTCTCTTTTAGGGGAAATATAACATTCTGCCTTTTTAAATATTTCTCAAAGTGTTTCATTCTTCTAGGAGAGGGGCGGGTGCTAACTTTCTACAAACGCAAGAGGCGTACTTGGTCTTGAAGTCTGACCAATGATGGGGAATTCCATTTTCTCACCTCAGTTTATACGTCAGAACCCCTTTAAATTTAGCTTTTGCACTAAGGCCTTAAGGCATATTAGCACAGGCAAAATCTTGTGGGTTTTATTGGCTAAATGGGTTTCATTAATTTGATGGATGGGACTACCTGTATCCATATTTGCCCTGTAACACAGAATTTAGAGAATTGTTTGAAATTAGGATAGATCCATTCTTTCTCGTGCATCGTTCCTAGTTTGCTTTCAGCAGAAGATGTTTCTGCTGTTCTGCATATGGGAAAACAGAACCAATTGTCAGTTTTCTTCATTACTCTCCTTTTTAAAAAAAAATGGAAAAGAAAAGGGGGAAGAAAGACTATAATTATTTACCATGAACCACAAAGTGGAGTTTGAAGTTGTGTTTTGATTTTCTCTCTCTCTCTAGATAGCATTTTTACTGGAGAGAGGTCATGGGAGAATTCCTATTAGAGGTAGTGTTTATAGTCCTTCCCTTCTATAGGGTGCTCTCCCACTGCCATTCGGTAAGCAATATTAGCTCAGCCGAATGTATAGAAAGGGGGAAAATATCCTCTGGTTCAGGGGTGAAATGCTCCTGGTTTGGTCCAGTTCGCCCGAACCAGTAGTAAAAAAGGCTACTGGTTTGCCGAAACGGTAGTAAAAAACTTAAAAAAAAAAAAAAAACTTCCGAAGATCAGGTGAGCAACGCACAATCTCTGGAACCGGTAGTTAAAAATGCTTTAATTTTTTTTAAAAAAAAAAAGTTCCGAAGATCACACGTCGCTCAGCTGATCATTGGAACTATTTATTTTTTTTTAATTTTTAGGCATTTTTTTACTACCAGTTTTTCGGAACGGATAGTAAAAATGTTTTTAAAAAGTAAAAAAAAAAAAAAGGATCCGATGATCACAGCTGTGGTGCACGATCGTCAGAGCCTTTTTTTTTTTTACTTTTAAAAGCATTTTTTTTACAACCTATTCAGCCGAATAGGTTGTAAAAAAATGCTTTTAAACGTTTTAAAAAAGGCAGCAAAGATCGTGCACCACAGCTGATCACACACACACCCGCATGCGTGCTGTTCTACTTACCCCATGTCTCCTTTTGGTGTGAAGTCTGTGTGCGCTCACACATGCATGTTGCATTTGGTGCGTGGTGCGCATTGTGCATGCAGCCGCACAGTGAGCAAACCGGTAGTAAACCGATTCAGATTTCACCACTGCTCTGGTTATTGCTAGAAACCAGAAAGACGACAGAAAGCTGGAGAGGTCCAACAAACCTTTAGCAGGCCTGCTGAGAGGGGAGAATTCAGAATATTTATTTATTTATTTATTTATTTATTATTTTTTATTTTATTTTACTTCAAATTTATATACCGCCCTTCTTCCTGGGAACTCAGGGCGGTGTACAGCCAGATAAAAACACATAATACAAACATTAAGAACAGATTAAAAGGAAATATCTCAATTTGGCCCAAAATTTAAAGGACATACGAATTTAAAATCATTTAAAAAGATTTGTTAGGCCAGCCCGGCTTGTTGGAAAAGGAGAGTTTTAAGGGCACGGCGGAAGGCACTGAGGTCTTGGATTCTCTTTATCTCTGGGGGCAGTTGATTCAAGAGGGTAGGTGCCCCCACAGAGAAGGCCCTCCCCCTGGGGGTCACCAGCCTGCATTGCTTGGCTGATGGCACCCCGAGGAGGCCCTCTCTGTGGGAGCGCACGGGTCGATGGGAGGTTGTCGGTAGCAGCAGGCGGTCTCGAAGATAACTAGGTCCTATGCCATGGAGCGCTTTAAAGGTGGTAACCAACACCTTGAAGCGCACCCGGAAGACCACTTATTTATTTACACAAATTTATATTACATAATACAACAATGTTACAACAATGCTTCTTAAGGACTTGGTTTCTTTGATCCTTTTTCTGAGAGTGTGACGAAGGGATGTGGGAAGCAGAAGCCGGACTGATGGATGTCTCCTGTTTGAAGGAAGCTTCCTGCAGTTCCTAACCAAAATGCAGCCTAAGGTTTGACTCCAGCCAATTGTGCTTGAATTCATTTCGGCAAGCACTTTAGGGCTTCGGCTGCTAGGAACGCGAGCAGAGAGGGCTGTAACAAGGCTCGGTGGAATTCATTACTGCAAGACGTGGTGATACTGGCTGGCCACCAATGTGGACGGCTCTAAGAGTCAGATGGATAAAGTCGTGGAAGACAAGTTTATCAAAGATTGAAAGATGCAGTGTTACCGCATAGCTGGTGGCTTCTGAATGTGGAAAAAAGCCTATGTTTCTGTTTTCTAAGCAGCCTGAGGCATCTGGATGCCCGTGGTGAGACAGAAATGTTGGACTTGCTCTTGTTCTTAAGTAACATACGCAAAATGTGCCCTCCCCCCAAAAAAAAATGGATGTGGAAAGGTTTGTTGTTGTTAGTTGCGAAGCTGTGTCCGACCCATCGCGACCCTATGGACAATGTTCCTCCAACGCCTTCCTGTCCTCTACCATCCCCGTAGACCATTTAAGTTCACATCTACTGCTTCAGTGACTCCATCCAGCCACCTCATTCTCTGCCGTCCCCTTCTTCTTTTGCCCTCAATTGTTCCCAGCATTAGGCTCTTCTCCATTGAGTCCTTCCTTCCTTCTCATTAGGTGGCCGAAGTATTTGCGTTTCATCTTCAGGATCTGGCCTTCTAAAGAGCAGTCAGAGTTGATCTCCTCTAGGATGACCGGTTGGATCGCCTTTGTTAAGAGAAGAGAAGAGAAGAGAAGAGAAGAGGAAGAGAAGAGAAGAGAAGAGAAGAGAAGAGAAGAGAAGAGAAGAGAAGAGAAGAGAAGAGAAGAGAAGAGAAGAGAATCCTTTATTGGCCAAGTGTGATTGGACACACAAGCAATTTGTCTTTGGTGCATCTGCTCTCAGTGTACATAAAAAGAAAAGATACATTGGTCAAGAATCATATGGTACAACACTTAATGATAGTCATAGGGTACAAATAAGCAATCGAATCATACTAGGAAACAATCAGTATAAATCGTAAGGATACAAGCAACAAAGTTACAGTCATGCAGTCATAAGTTGGAGGAGATGGGCGATAGGAACAATGAGAAGACTAATAGTAATGCAGACTTAGTGAATAATTTGACAGTGTTGAGGAAATTATTTGTTTAGCAGAGTGATGGCGTTCGGGAAAAAACTGTTCTTGTGTCTTATTTTTGGCCAATGGCAAAAGCTAAGAAGGGACTTCATTCTAGCAGTTTTAAATTTGATCTAGACGTGGAAGAAGAAGAAGAAGATGTTGTTTCCTTTGAGGAAGATTGTAGTAAAGTCCTCCTTGGGATGTTCTTGGGATGTTCCTTGGGATGTTCTTTGGCACATTGTTTAGCAGAGTGATGGTGTTCAGGAAAAAACTCTTCTTGTGTCTAGTTGTTTTGGTGTGCTCTATAGCATCTCCTTCCCCTTCTCCTTCCCCCCCCTCCTCCTCCTCCCTTATATTTTTTTTTCCACATCCCTTCTAGTATCATTTGGTTCTTATCATTTACATCTCCCTGGTTTATTTTATCTTATATTTTCAGTTTTAACACACACACACACACAAACACACACAGACACTCACTGACATTTCTCCTCTGCTGCCTCCTACACACAATTTCACTATATCCAGTCCCACTTTGCAGTAAATATTATCTGCCCAAAAAGAGCAACAGAAAACTGATCTGATTCCCTAGAGTGCCGTTTCTCCCTAGCCTTTTCCATTATTATTTTTAATTAGCTTCCATCTGTAATTACCAGCTTAGAGATTTGCCAGAAAGAATCTCGGAGACAAAGGTCCCTTTCCCTCTAGTATAACATGATCAGTAAGGTTTGGGCAAGAAGCTTCTTCTGCAAATGGACAGATGTGGCCAGGATTCTGTGCATTTTCCAGAGTTTAGCAAAGCTGGGTTGAGCTGTCCTTTAAATCATCTGGGTGCTATAAAAACAGCATCCCTGATGAAACGTGGCCACATTTACCCGTTTGCTTTGGAAGCCGAAGGGACAAACAGAAGTCAAAAAACAACAAGGAAAAACTGTGTACATCTGGACAGAAAGACCAGAGGGAGATGCTAAGAGCGGAGGGGGTTTTTTTGGAGCCAAAGCTTTTGAAGACTTGTTCTTCAAAGAACGGCCACCAATGGTCTTTTGAAGTTCTGACCCACATATGCGTGCAGAGAACTTGCTTAGGTGATTTCCTCCAAGGGACAAGAAATTGTTTAGGAGAAATTTCCCAACAGTGCCCCAAAGGTCTTAAGACCACGAGTCTCCTTAAATAGGGACATTTGTCCAATTTCCAAGGAGGGGTAAACGGGAAGAATTCTCAACTAAAGTCTCCTTTTGGAAGCTAATGGAACTGTGGGAAGCTTGGAAGGCTGCAGATGCTGGAGAGAGGATTGTACAATGAGAAACAGGGCATCCGCCCATCCTTTCAGCCACCTGATAACTATTTTATTTATTTATTTATTTATTATTTCAATTTGTATACCGCCCTACTCCCGAAGGATTCAGGGCGGTGAACAGCCATAGAATAAAACATATTAGTACAAAATTTAAAATAAAGTAAAATGAATTAAATAATTTGGCTGAAAATTTAAAACCCCAATAATTTAAGACCAAATTTAAAATTTCCATTTAAAAAGGGGACAAAACTTAGGTCAGGCCAGCTTGATGAAATAAGAACATCTTGAGTGCGCGACGGAAGGTACGCAGATCCGGGATCCTCCGTATCTCCGGGGGGAGCTCGTTCCAGACAGTAGGTGCCCCACAGAGAAGGTTCTCCCCCTGGGGGCCACCAGTCAACATTGTTTGGCCGACGGCACCCGGAGGAGTCCCTCTCTATGGGAGCATACTGGTCGATGGGAGGCTATTGGTGGTAGCAGGCAGTCCTGCAAATAACCAGGTCCTAAGCCATGGAGCACTCTAAAGGTGATAACCAAGACCTTGAAGCGCACTCGGAAGACCACTGGGAGCCTCCTTGCGCAGGAGAGGTGTTACATGGGAGCGCCACGTCGCTCCCATTACTAAAGAAGCATCTGAAGGCCATTCTGCCCCATTGACAATTTTACTAAACTTTGCTTTGCTACAAGAAATGTTGGAACCATGTGATTCTTTTAAAAGACACGGGCCACTCTTTTGAAGACAACAAAGTCCACGTTTTGGACAGAGAGGACCTCTGGTTTGAAAGAGGGGTCAAAGAGGCCATCTATCTCAATACTGAACAGCCCACTCTCAACAGAGGGGGAAGGATATAATACCATCTATCTCCAGTCTACAACACAGTCCCTTCAACAGTTCCAAGAAGGCTCCACATCCATTTGCATCACTCAGGTGACCCTGAGGACACAGATAAACCTCCAGGTGGCCTTAACGACCTGCTTAAAAGGAGGCAAATGACCAGCTGTCTGCAAGGAATATAAATCCTTCCATTCCCCTCCATCCATGCAGAGCTGAGGAAGCTTCTTGGATGAGAAGCGAAACATCTTCAAAAACCAGAAAGTCCAGATAAACCAAAAAGTCCAGTTGCCTCTTGAAGAAAAGCACCTTTCAGACATGGTTCTTTTATTAACTTAAATAAAAAACCAATAGGGAACAATTCAAGAACTTCCATTTTCCACTGTTAGATTAGACTTGGAGATTCATGTAGGGCAGGAGTCCCCAACTTTCTGGTCGTGGACCAGTACCAGTATCCATGCCTGTAAACAATATATATATATATATATATTCAGGGAAACTTGAGCATTGATTTTTGGCAGGTATTCTAAGAGGAAGCTACTGGCTGGAGGATAGATTGCAAAATATGAACCCCATACAAACCAGGTTAATGAGTCTATTGGCAATCTCCCGTACAGCACCAAGGGCAGGAAAAGAATTGGAGGAGATTGCTGTTAATAGCCTTAATGGAAAACAAAGGAATACCTATATCGAAGGAGGGAATAGATTTGATAATAAGACGGTAGAGGCAAGCAAGTTGGATTCAACACAAAAGCCCTTCTCTGGTTGGCCAGCCAGGCAAAACGCTGGAGCTCTTGCTCACATTCAAGCAAGGCAGCTGCTTTTGTTTTTAATTAACGACCTAGGAAGATCAACCGATATAGGTAGCAATGCTAATTAAAGGCAAAAATTTTAACCAATGAATATGTTCTCCTACTTCTCTTACTGTAGCTCTCCTTTATTAATTGCAGAGCTGGAGAGCGTTGGCTGCTCAAGGCTTTTGCTCTTTCAGTTTCCGCAACTTATTGACACAATTGCATTCAGCAAGCACGCCTGTTAGTGCAATATACAAAAAACAGAATAAAAGAGTTGGAAGGGACCTTGGAGGTCTTCTAGTCCAACCCCCTGCTCAAGCAAGACGACCTTATACCCGTGATGGTGAACCTATGGCACGCCTGCCAGAAGTGGCACACTGAGCCATCTCTCCAGGCACGCCAGCAGTCGTCTGTTGCTCTTCTGGGTTCCAGCATGCACATGCGTGATGGCAAGCTGGTCTTTGCATGCACAGGAGTGCCAGAAACCAAAAGAGTAACTCTGTGGTGCTCAGACATGAGCCAGGAAAGTGAGCTTCTGGTTTCTGGCACGCACATCAGTGGTAGGTTCCTCCCAGTTCCACCCGGTTCCGCTGAGAATGAGGTGGCTGGATGGAGTCACAGAAGCAGTCGATGTGTGATTAAATGGACTCCAGAGGATGGAGAGGACAGGAAGGCCTGGAGGAACATTGTCCATGGGGTCGCGATGGGTTGGACACGACTTCACAACTAACAACTAACAACAACAACAACGGTTTGAAAGAGAGGAGTTAGACCTCAATAAGAATAGCAAAGGGATTTCCCTTTGAGAGATCCAAAGATTTTTAGTTTTCAAAAGACTTGGTTGATAAAAAAAATAAATAAAGGTGAATTGGGTTTTTGTTGTTGTTGTTGTTTGGGGATTGTTGTTGGGTTGTTGTTGGTTTTTTTGGTCCTTTCCAAATGGAGTAAGCTGTTAACATGGAATATGGTTGGGAGCAATAAATCCAACTGGAAGCGAGTAGCTTTAGAAAGATGCTTTCCTTAGAAGGAAGATTTAGACAGAGTGGAAATGTGCCTGGCTGGCATTATTCCCTTGCTCCTGTCAGGTTTTTAAAGATATATATTTTTTTGTGTTTTAACGAAAACATTTTCTCCTTCCAACCCAATCTGAGACTTTGCAATCATCGTGTCAGGAGAAGCCACTCCAGCTTAGTGGTTGTGTTGTTATGCCTGCATTTGGGGGGGGGGAGGGGAAAGCGGGGGGAAAACCAAGCCCACCACTCTCCTTTTTCCAGCATGCGATCTAAAAGCACTCTGTTGAAGAAGGTGATGATGATGTCAGGAAATGTTTCCCCCCCCCACCCCGTTCTTCATCTCCATAGCAACTCCGGGTCCTTTTATGTCGCAAAGGTAGAAGATGTTTTCCGTGGGACCAACAGCCTTCGAAAGCAACATTACACATGGATAGACCACCAACCTAGTCACTGCTTTATAACAGGGTTTGTCCACTTTGACATTTTTTCTTTTCAAATGAAGCGTGGGCTTCAACTGCAGGCTGGCTGGGGAATTCTGGGAGTCCACGGAATCTTAATGTTGCCCAGGCTGAGAAACGTTGCTTGATAATCAAATAACTCTGAATTATGAATGTGAAAGCATATGATTTTTATTATCCATTCTTGAAATGGCTCTCCCAACAGTGATGCTTCCGGTTGTTTAAGGCTATAGGTCCAGAGATGGCTGATTCCTAAAGATGTGTCTTTTTTCATTTGGGTGGTTAGAAACAAGGTGATTTCGATCCGTCCTAACATTCTTTCTCTTTGCAGGTAGAAAGAATGGAATGGAATGGAATGGATTGGAATAGAATAGAATAGAATAGAATAGAGTAGAGTAGAGTAGAGTAGAGTAGAGTAGAGTAGAGTAGAGTAGAGTAGAGTAGAGTAGAGTAGAGTAGAGTAGAGTAGGGCAGGGCAGGGTAGGGTAGGGTAGGGTAGGGTAGGGTAGGGTACAGTAGAATAGAATAGAATAGAATAGAATAGAATAGAATAGAATAGAATAGAATAGAATAGAATAGAATAGAATAGAATAGAATAGAATAGAATAACAGAGTTGGAAGGGACCTTGGAAGTCTTCTAGTCCAATCCCCTGTTTAGGTATTACTTCAGACAAATGGTTATCCAATCTCATTAAAAACATCCAGTTGGAGCATTTGCAACTTCTGGAGGCAAGTTGTTCCACTGATTAATTGTCCCTACTGTCAGGAAATCTCTCCTTAGTTCTAAGTTGCTTCTCTCCTTGATGAGTTTCTACCCATTGCTTCTTGTCCTACCCTCAGGTGCTTTGGAGAATAGCTTGACTCCCTCTTCTTTGTGGCAGCCCCTGAGATATCGGAACACTGCTATCATGTTCACCCCTAGTCCTTCTTTTCATTAAACCTGACATACCCAATTCCAGCAATCATTCCTTATAAGCTTTAGCCTTCAGTCCCCTAATCATCTTTGTTGCTCTTCTCTACACTCTTGTATAGTTGTATTTATAACTATAGATGCATAACTATAGATGTAACTATACATATCAATGTTAGTTTTGTATGATTGTAGTTTAGACAAGCTATTTGACAACCGGAACTAAGCCCTAAGCGAAATGTAAATCCTCACTTTCGCTAGCACTGGAAAAACAGCAGCCAATGAGTATCACCATATGGCTGTACCATCAAAGATTTTAGTTCATCAGTCATCCCAGTGTCTGATGGGGGGAGGAAAACTCTTTTCCTCAGTAAGCATTTGGTAGAACTCTACACAAAAGATCTTCATGCAACATGTCATTTCTGTAGTGTTAGAAGAAATATCCTTCTGGGTTCAGCTCCAAGTGGGGGAAAAGACACTGGAAACATAGAGACTGCTTGGAAAGATGGTTTAATGGTGGACAGGATCACATGGTTTGAATTCCTGAACAGAAAAAGGGCGAGACGCAGTGAGTCCCCGGGTTTTATGCCCTCTCTGGCTTTGAACTTCCTGGGGCCCAGAAAGAGTATCCTGATTGGTTGCCAGACTCCCAGGGGGTGGGGGTCTTAGCTAGCCTTGCTGGCTGATATAATCTTCCCAGGTGCCATGTGGTGAGTTTCTGTTGCTAGATGGGTCCTATTGTGTTAGTTTCTGTTGCTAGATGGGTCCTATTGTGTTGCAGATGATGGTCCATTGACAAAGATGGGAGGGAATTGAGTTTCTGCCTCTGGCCCATTGACAAAGGGTGTGGGGGGCAGAAAGGTGGGAGCTGCTTCGTCTTTAAAACATGCTTCTCCATTTCTCATCCAGGGAAACATAATATTCTGCCTTTTTAATATTTCCTAAAATATTTAATTCCTCTAGGAAAGGGGTGGGTGCTAACTTCCTACAGTAGGATTTCTTTTTTAAAAAAATCAAAGCATGCCCTGTTGCCGCGGTAGGACAAAAAATATAAAAAAAATCATGAAAAACTTGAGATCATGGCCAACATGTCATACAATTGGTGGGGGGTGGGGGGGGGGAGAATCCAGATAGCAAAGAGAAAATTCAAATAAGAATTTTGCAGATATTCCTGGGTGGTTCAGAATGTCGTTTTCCGTGAAAAGAATAGAACTCTGAATGCGTTCAGAAATAGCTTCCTTTTCTTCATAGAGTCTACACTCAACTTTGATTTGAAAATATTGTAGATACAGGAGTTGAACTTTGACTCAAATTAAGCCTTGGTTGGATTTGGGACGATGATTCTTGACTGTAATCCAATAAAGCAAGGAATGCTGGTTTGACCCTTTGCAATCTACATCTTGTGTAGAATTTATTACTCTAATTACAATCCTGGCTGGCATTTGGGACACGCTATTAATTGGTCACCAGAGTCCCCAGCTACCAATGTCCAATTTCTCCAGAAGCCTCTTTTAATAGCAGTGTGGCGCATCGTATTGGAAGAAAGCTGGGGTAGCAAGAATAATTATTGGCAAGTCGAAAAGAAGCGAAAGTGAAGCAAACAGGACGGGAGAGAGGAAGCCTTCAAATTAATTCTCTCTCCCATACCATGCAGAGCATAATACAATTAGCAGCTAGAAATATGTGAAAGTTGAGAAAATGAGGTGGTTGGGGGTGGGGGAAGGGGAGAAAATTCCAGATGGAATGGAGGGGGAGAGAGAGAAAAAGGATGGGGAAAAATGGAAGGACAAGCTAGGATTTGGGGAGGGGGGTTTTGACCTCTTCAAATCATGCTCCCTTTAATAGTGGTGCCATCTGTAAGGGATCGCGGTGGCTCAGCGGCTAAGACGCTGAGCTTGTCGATCGAAAGGTCGGCAGTTCAGCGGTTCGAATCCCGAGTGCTGTTTAACAGGGTGAGCTCCCGTTACTTGTCCCAGCTTCTGCCAACCTAGCAGTTTGAAAGCAGGTAAAAAATGCAAGTAGAAAAATAGGGACCACCTTTGGTGGGAAGGTAACAGTGTTCCATGCGCCTTTGGCGTTTAGTCATGCCGGCCACCATGGAGACGTCTTCGGATAGCGCTGGCTCTTTGGTTTTGAAACAGAGATGAGCACCGCCCCCTAGAGTCAGGAACGACTAGCACGTATTTGCGAGGGGAACCTTTACCTTTACCTGCATAGACTAAATGTCATCGGAGCAAATGAAATTATGACCCATGTCTGTGCATGCCAATCGGTGTGGACGCATTTTGGAAGCAATTGTGAACCCATACAGATAGTCCTTGATTTATGACGTCAAGTGAGCCCAACATTTCTGCTGCTAAGCGAGGCAGCGGTTAAGTGATTTTTTTGCTCCATTTTTATGGCATTTCTTTTATTTATTTATTTTATTGAATTTATATACCGCCCTACTCCCGAAGGACTCAGGGCGGTGAACAGCCATAGAATAAAACATATAAATACAAAATTTAAAATAAAATAAAACAAATTAAATAATTTGGCTGAACAAATTTAAAACCCCAATAATTTAAAACCAAATTTAAAATTTCCATTTAAAAAGGGGAAAGACTTAGGTCAGGCCAGCTTGATGAAATAAGAAAGTCTTGAGCACGCGACGGAAGGTACACAGATTTCTTGCCATAGTTGTTCAGGGACTCGCTGCTGTTGTTAAATGAGTAACACGGTTGTTAACTGAATCTGGCTTCCTCACTGAAGTCAGTTGTCAGAAGGCGGCAAAAGGGGATCACGTGACCCTGGGGACGCTGCAACGGTCATTACGACCAAAAATTGGTCATAAGTCACTTTTTTCAGGGCTGAAGTAACTTCAAACAGAGTGATTTCTGCCAATCATTAAGATTAAGACTGTGAATTCTAGTCCTGCCTTAGGCATTAAAGCCGACTGGGTAACTATGGGCCAGTCACCAGGAGACTGTGAGTTCTAGTCACAACTTAAACATGAAAGCCAGCTGAGTGGCTTTGGACCAGTTATACTCTCTCAAGAGGG
The DNA here is from genome assembly GCF_059756535.1 of Pantherophis guttatus. Taxonomy (NCBI): domain Eukaryota; kingdom Metazoa; phylum Chordata; class Lepidosauria; order Squamata; family Colubridae; genus Pantherophis; species Pantherophis guttatus. The sequence continues at coordinate 24,806,173 of NC_142071.1, read as the reverse complement.
TTGTTATTTTGGGGAAAATAGGAGGAGGAAGGAGTATGGTGAAGGGAACAGAACGGGATAGGACAGGACAGAACAGGAACGGGATGGAATAGGAACGGGATGAGATGGGATGGGATGGGATCAATGGTGGGTTTCTAATTTTTTTACTACCGGTTCTGTGGGTGTGGCTTGGTGGGCGTGGCATGGCTTGGTGGGTGTGGCTTGGTGGGCGTGGCAGGGGAAGGATACTGTAAAATCTCCATTTCCTCCCCACTCCAGGGGAAGGATACTGCAAAATTTCCATATCCTCCCCACTCCTGGGGGAAGGATATTGCAAAATCTCCATTCCCACCCCACTCCAGGGGAAGGGTACTGCAAAATCTCCATTTCCTCCCCACTCCTGGGGGAAGGATATTGCAAAATCTCCATTCCCACCCCACTCCAGGGGAAGGATACTGCAAAATCTCCATTCCCACCCCACTCCAGGGGAAGGATACTGCAAAATCTCCATTCCCACCCCACTCCAGGGGAAGGATACTGTAAAATCTCCATTCCCACCGCACTCCAGGAAAAGGATACTGTGAAATCCCCATTTCCTCCTGATCAGCTGAAACTCGGGAGGCAGAGAATAGATGGGGGTGGGGCCAGTCAGAGGTGGTATTTACCGGTTCTCTGAACTACTCAAAATTTCCGCTACCGGTTCTCCAGAACTGGTCAGAACCTGTTGAAATCCACCTCTGGATGGGATGGGATCAGTGGTGGGTTCCTCCCGGTTCGGCCCGGTTCGCGAGAGCCGGTAGCGGTGACGATATGACGTCACCGAACCGGTTCTCTGTCTTCGAGAGCTGGGCCCTCCTGCGTTATTCTGACCTTATATGTCTGCTTTTTTCGCCCAGCTGAGAGGTGCGGCAGAGCAGATTGCCGTACCTCAGTTGGGCAGATTCGCAACACGCTTGCACAAAGCACAAGTTTGGTGTGCCTGCGAGCGAACCGAGCATGCGCGCAGCGATCGCGCGCAAAGTGCACGACCGAAGAGGCAATTGCACGCAAAGTGCGCACACAAAGAGAACCGGTAGTAAAGCCAGTTAGAACCCACCCCTGGATGGGATGGGATGGAATGGGATGGGGTGGGGTGAGGTAGGGTGGAGTAGAGTGGAGAGTGGAGTGGAGTGGAGTGGAGTGGAGTGGAGTGGAGAATGGAGAGTGGAGTGGAGTAGAGTGGAGTAGAGTGGAGTGGAGAGTGGAGAGTGGAGAGTGGAGAGTGGAGAGTGGAGTGGAGAGTGGAGTGGAGTGGAGTGGAGTGGAGTGGAGTGGAGTGGAGTGGAGAGTGGAGAGTGGAGAGTGGAGAGTGGAGTGGAGTGGAGTGGAGTGGAGTGGAGAGTGGAGTGGAGTGGAGTGGAGTAGAGTGGAGAGTGGAGTGGAGTGGAGTGGAGTGGAGTGGAGAGTGGAGAGTGGAGAGTGGAGAGTGGAGAATGGAGAGTGGAGTAGAGTGGAGTGGAGAGTGGAGAGTGGAGAGTGGAGTGGAGTGGAGAGTGGAGAGTGGAGAGTGGAGTGGAGTGGAGTGGAGTAGAGTGGAGAGTGGAGTGGAGTGGAGTGGAGTGGAGTGGAGTGGAGTAGAGTGGAGAGTGGAGTGGAGTGGAGTGGAGTAGAGTGGAGAGTGGAGAGTGGAGAGTGGAGAGTGGAGAGTGGAGAGTGGAGAGTGGAGAGTGGAGTGGAGTGGAGTGGAGTAGAGTGGAGAGTGGAGAGTGGAGAGTGGAGAGTGGAGAGTGGAGTGGAGTGGAGTGGAATGGACCCCCTGCTCAGGCAGGAAACCCTCTACCATTTCAGATACGGTACTGTGTTGGCCACCTTATTTATAAAAACATAAAGCCGGGATGTAAATAATTAAAAATAAATTAGTGCAAACAACCGCATCCCATCACCAGGCTCTAAATGACGTCTGGCTATCATGTTGTCTGCTGACCAAACCGGAAATAAATGAGAATCGGCCCCGAAATGCAAGTTAAGGCAGGCAGCCCGGGATGATCATAAAGCCGAGACGAAAAAAACAGACTGATTAGTTTGGATAGTGCATCGAATGAGGTGAGAAGGGAGAGTGGATAGAAGCCCAGAGGGAATACTTGCTATATCCAGGGTCGCATCTTGCCACACGATGGTTTTTCATTGCTTCCTAGACTTCTGCTTTCCACCTGTCAACCTCTGCCTACACAACATCCATTTACATATCCCTTTTGTCTCAAGGGGCTGGTTCATCTCCATATCAAGCCAAGCACGCACCTCCACAGGAAAGTTCCTTTATTTGTAAATCATTTCTCTTATGCATTGTGCGCTGTTGTTGTTGTTGTTTTTTTCCAGCAGTGTTTCGGAAGCAGGAGGTATGAGTCAAATTTTTTTTTTTTTATTATTATTATTATTATTTTTATCCAGAGGGGTAAACATTGATTTACACAATGGACCACAACGGTCCTGAGGCAGCCTATAGAGAATGCCCTTTTTTTTTAAAAAAAAGAAAAAATGCAAGGGATGGAGGGGAAAAAATTGGGGAAGGAGGAAACGAACTGCGCCTCCTTTGTTAGATCAAGGGGCTTTTGGGAAACTATCCTAAATTAATTTTAATGTGGATTACGCTTTTTGCTTTCTCGCTCTGCCACTCTCCCGATCTTTTTTTTTTTTAAATAATCTTTATTAAATATTTACAATAAAATTAACACACAGTAATGATTGAAAAGCAATATAGGAAGCGAAACATAGAAACACCTAAAGACAGGAGTAAAACCAAACAACGAACAAAACTAACCGATAGTTAAGCTCACTCTCCAATTAATATTAACTAATAGCATCCTCGCCAAACATTTCGATGCAATCAAGTTCTTTTTACTAACTACAAAACAATTGGTCTGTTTTTTTCAAAATTATAAAGAGTTGTAAAGCCTAGTAAATATCTAGTTAATCAAATTAGACGATCTTATCACCCTTCTCCTAAATTTAACCTTCTTTTGAGCCAAACAAAACATCTGTCCCAGCTTCTATTATATATTGAATCTTTCTTGTCTTTTAAGATCTTTTTTTTAACCTTTTTTTTTAAAAAAAAAATAGCACACAAACTAGGAGTGGAGGAGCAGGTGGCATTCGCTTACTTTCCCTACCAGATCGCAAATGGTGAGCGCGCACATGCGCCCGGCCTTCCGTGCAGGCGCTTTCTGGTGCGTGCACCTTCCATGCATGTGCCCAGCCCAGTGGTGGGTTGCCCCCGGTTTGGACCGGTTCGCAAGAATCGGTTTTACTATATCGGTAGTAAAACCAGTGGGAGGCCCCGCCTACCGCCCCAGATGTTGTCATCGGCGATCTGCACGTGCGCAGAAGTGATCCCGTTGCGAACCGGTAGTAAAAGTAAGTAGAACGCACCGTGGCTCAGGCTCAAAAATGTGTGTAAATGGGATGGCATTGAGGCGGGGCGTATGGGCGGGTGGCAGAAGTGGGTTTCAGCAGGTTCTGACCAGATCTGGAGAACCAGTAGTGGAAATTTTGAGTAGTTCGGAGAACCGGTAGTAAAAATTCTGACTGGCCCCGCCCCCATCTATTCTCTGTCTCCCGAGTCCCAGCTGATCAGGAGGAAATGGGGATTTTGCAGTATCCTTCCCCTGGATTGGGGAGGGAATGGAGATTTTACAGTATCCTTCCCCTGCCACGCCCACTAAGCCATACCCACCAAGGTACGCCATGCCCACCAAGCCACGCTCACAGAACCGGAAGTAAATTTTGAAACCCACCACTGGTGGGTGGGTGGGCCCACCTGCGATTTCTGCTACCGGTTCGGGTGAACTGGCCTTAACCGGCTGAATACCACCACTGGAGTGGAGCCATTAATATGGACCAACGGTGCTCAGTTCACGACTGAGATGGGATTGCTATATGAATGTAGTTTGGTGAGGGGGGTGTCAATGGCTCAGTGGTTAAAGACGTTAAGCTTGATAGCCCAGGTTCGAGACCCGAATGTTGTGCGATGGGATGAGTTCCCGTCCTTGCTCCAGCTCCTGTCTACCTAGCAGTTCGAAAGCATGCAAATGCAAGTAGATAAATATCTCTATTCCTCCCTCCCAATCCCACATCCCCAGTGTGGCCACACTGAAGCCCCAAAATGGCCTCAGTCAGGTCAGCTTCTGGGTTGACACCTAGATTCGGACACGACTGGGTAGAGAAATCTTTACCTTTAGTGTACGGTAGCTTGATTTGGGGTTGGTAGGTCAAATGAACCCAAGCCATTGTGGTTTACGAACTATAGTTGATGGATTAGCATGTTGGTTTGCATAACTTAAGTGACGATTACTCTCAGAGTGACAGTTGTTGAATTAGTCAATTAAATGTGAAGGTTTAAGACTTTTTTTTTTTTTTTAAGTTGTATTCATGGATGGAGAAAAAATTAGTCCCGTTTTAGGAAGCTACTTGGTTTACAAAATCTGTAGAAAAATTGGACCATGCAGGAGATCCAAATTCATACTCTGGGAGATTTGAAAATGCAGGTTACAATTTTCCTATGCCATTTTGCAAATACAATGCAAAGAAAAAGACATTTATTAAGGAGGGGGAAAAAAATCCCCTTATCTTTCTTGCTGTGGGCTCAGATATTTCCCTGTCAGGGTTCACCTCCCTTATCCTGGCCATATTTATTTTCGGACTGCAGCCTTCAGCACCACCAAAAGAAAATGTATGCCATAAATCTAGACTCCCCAACCTGTACTGCAAAAATACAGCCAGCTGCTAGACAGTAAGGAAAATGCAGGAAACAAAATTTGGGTTGTCATCTCAGCAAAGATCTGGTGGTCCCAAGGCTTTACTTGCATTTGCAGCAAAGATCTGGTAGTTTCACCCATGATGCTAATTTCAAAGTAATCGTTCAGAGTTTCCATGATGAATGAGCCAAAAACTATATGTTGCAAGTCTAAGTAAGAAGTAAGTGCCACTGAATTTAATTAGACTTATTTGTATGTTCAGAATTATAGCAGGAATTTAACTTGTTCACTACTTATGACTGCCATGTCTTTTGAGATAGATAGATAGATAGATAGATAGATAGATAGATAGATAGATAGATAGATAGATAGATAGATGAAAAATGCATGATAGATAGATGGATGGATGGATGGCTAGATAGATGGATGGATGGATGATGGATGGATAGATAGATAGATAGATAGATAGATAGATAGATAGATAGATAGATAGGATAGATAGGAGAAAGAGAGAGAGAGAGAGAGAGAGAGAGAGAGAGAGAGACAGACAGACAGACAGACAGACAGACAGACAGACAGACAGACAGACAGCAAAAGCAGACATATATCTCTTCATAATGCTTTATAACCCCCTCTAAGCGGTTTACAGAGTCAGCCTATTGCCCCCAACAATCTGGGTCCTCATTTTACTGACCTCAGAAGGATGGGGCTGAATCATCTTTAAGCCAGTAAGAATCGAACTGCTGGCAGTGGGCAGAGTAAGCCTGCAATACTGTATTCTGACAACTGCACCACCACAGCATAGATAGATAGATAGATAGATAGATAGATAGATAGATAGATAGATAGATAGATGATGATAGATAGATAGATAGATAGATAGATAGATAGATAGATAGATAGATAGATAGATAGGAGAGAGAGAGAGAGAGAGGGAGGGAGGGAGGGAGGGAGGGAGGGAGGGAGGGAGGGAGAGATTTCCTCTTACTTTTCATTAAAAGTTCAACCTTTTCCACTAGAAAAATTTTGAAGGTTGCAGGATACAAATTATTAGGACAATAACTATCCTTTTATTAATAGGATATTAATAGGATATTAATTATCCTATTAGACAATCCTTAGCTCCTTCTGTACACAGAAGGTTTGCAGAAGCGTGCACCATTTTCTTCTCTTTATTTTCCCCCAAAGCATGTAAATTGTGATTTTAATCTCTGCTGTTGATAGAGAGTAGTGTTTAGATTAATTGGCCCTTCATTTTTTCCCTTCCAAATGAAGAGATTAGAGTAGCTGTGTATGATTCTATAAATCTATATCGAAGAATATCCTTGGATGCGGCCACTCCATCCCTTTTGGCATTTGAAAGTGGAACTTTTGGTCCTGGATTAGTTTCTTGGATCTAGATTCTAAATGTAAAGGGAAAGAGATAGGGGTTGTTTTTGAATAACGTCCTAAACAAATCTTCAATCATCTCAACTTACATTTAGCGACCATCCAAAGTTACAAGACACTGTTTCATCTGTTATTTCTTATTTTATTCTAGAATTTTTAACTGGATATTCATTGAATGTTTTTTTTTAAAATTTTAAAATACAAACTTTATTGAATTTAAAAAATATTGACAAGAAAAAAAGAGAAAATATACAAATTTTCTCATTCATAAAATTTACATTTTCAATCCATAATTACACTAACAAACTAAATATATGTGATTATATAAACACATATATACAAATGTACAAACAGTGACTTATTTACCTATTCTATCCATCTGACGGTGCGTTTTTTTTGTTACTTGGATTTCCCCTAATTCTCATCTTTACCCTTTTTTCCTTTGGTTTATCCACTTATACCATCATTTTTGAAGTAATTCAAAAAATCTATACATGCGCAGAAATGGATAAATTAACTCTAGAATTAGAAGACGAGGAAGACTCAAAATATTTTATAGTATGGAATAGAAATGAATGTTTTTTTTTTAATTTGTTCTGGTCTCTGGTCTTTGACTATAATAAAGTTGATTTGATTTGGTTTGACAAGGCACTGAAAAAAGTTACTTATGACCAGTCCTCGCACTTATGACCATTGTAGCATCCCCACAGTGATGTGATCAAAATTTGGGCACTGGCAGGATCTTATTTTTGGGGAAACACGGTATAACAATTGCAGCATCCTGGTGACACGTGACTGCCATTTTCTACAGTAGCAGCCAAAATTGTGGAAACTTTTTGGGGAAAGTATATTTTCTAAAACTAGTTCATAATACCACTTTTTTTGGGAAGTAGTACCCTAAAATTATATATCAATGGAAATATAATTTAATCAAGAATGTAATGCAATAACTTTTATGAAGGATTTGCTATTAAAATAGCAGTGACAGTATAAAGAAAAGTGAAACACGTAGAAAAAACGAGATATACAAAAATGATCATCATAGAAAAAATGAGATATACAAAAAATATCACCACGTTAGTTAATACTTAGTTGGGTAACCTTTAGCATGAATGACGGCCTTACAACGTCTTCCCATGGAGTGAACCAAGTCTTTGAGTTCTGCAGCTGTTCTAGTGTGAAACCAAGATTGAATGATGGCTTCTATTAACTGGGTTTTATTGCTGGGTCGCTTCTGACTAACAAGTTTCTTTAGTCGGCTCCAGAGGTGGGTTTCAGCAGGTTCTGACCAGTTCTGGAGAACCGGTAGTGGAAATTTTGAATAGTTCGGAGAACCGGTAGTAAAAATTCTGACTGGCCCCACCCCCATCTATTCTCTGCCTCTCAAGTCCCAGTTGATCAGGAGAAAATGGGGATTTTATAGTATCCTTCCCCTGGAGTGGGGTGGGAATGGAGATTTACAGTGGTGAAATTCAATTTTTTTTACTACCGGTTCTGTGGGCGTGGCTTGGTGGGCATGGCATGGCTTGGTGGGTGTGGCATGGTGGGCATGGCAGGCGAAGGATACTGCAAAATCCCCATTCCCTCCCCACTCCAGGGGAAGGATACTGCAAAATCCCCATTCTCTCCCCACTCCAGGGGAAGGATACTGCAAAATCCCCATTCCCTCCCCACTCCAGGGGAAGGATACTATAAAATCCCCATTCCCTCCCCACTCCTGGGGGAAGGATATTGCAAAATCTCCATTCCCACCCCACTCTGGGACCAGTCAGAGGTGGTATTTGCCGGTTCTCCAAAGTACTTACAATTTCCGCTACCAGTTCTCCAGAACCTGACAGAACCTGCTGGATTTCACCCCTGGGCCTACCTCAAATCCATTCAATAAACCCCAGTTGCACAAACCACAGATCAAGGCCTTCTGTGTGGAAGTGGTTAATTCAGGACCAGGAAGAGAATCTGATACTCCATCGTTTGCAAACCTTAGCAGCTCTTCGCCAGTCTAACCAAGGCTTTATAGAGTTGTCGGAAAGGAGAAAATGTTAATATTCAAAATTTACTGGCAGGATTCTCCCTGCTGGGATGAGGGTGGAGTGTTCCCTTGAGGCTACACCCCAAACTAAGCTCATGATGCAGCTGGAGAGGGAAAAAATGGAGAATGTGGCTCCTTGAAAACATTTCCAGCAGGGGAATTTTTTTGACATTTGCTGCTTGTCAAGACGGCGGAGAGAAAGTTGTATTTGCTGCAATTCCCTTAGGAGGTGCCATATACCAAACCTCTCCATTATTTTGTCTAGTTTAGTATTGTCTACACCCGTAGGTTTTAAAGGCAGAATTTCCTCTCCCTGCAAATGCCAGGGACGAAACTTTCCCCCATGCCAGGCACATATGGCCATCGGAGGTTGGTGGACCTGATTCCACCTGCTGCGCCCGTTTTTCACAGGAAAAGAGCCTAAACTTCTTTCGGACTCGCTTGCAAACAACGAGAGGAACCCGGAGAATATTCTTACTTTTCCTCTCCTCTTTTGTCCTTTGCACTTTTCCCACAAATTGGATCCCTAAGGACCCTTCCATATTTAATGCTCTAAAGCCTCTAGCTGAATCAGAAGTTTGGGGGCGGGGGGGCGGGGGGGAAGCTGTGTTTCCTTTTGTTTGTGCAGACTGCAACAGTGTGCTGTCTCGGCAAACTCCGTAATTGGAAGCTTTGCTGGACAAGAATTGGTTTTTCAAGCACCTCCCCACCTCAATTAAGGGGAAATCCTGGCTTTGCAAATCGTTTGCATATATTTAACAAACAGACTGTTGAATCCAGGAGTGAAATGCTCCCGGTTCAGACCGGTTCGGCCAAATCGGTAATATGGTGGCCGGTGGTTCGGAGAACCGGTAGTGATAGCGGCACGAAGCTCCGCCCAACCGCTTGGTCGTCGTTACTTCCTGGTTTTAACCAGGAAGTAACCTGTTTTTTACCCTCTGTACATGCGCAGAAGGGTTAGCACATGCGCAGAGGGTCCAAGCGCGCATGTGATGCATGTGAAGCACGCATGTGACATGTGGTGCATGCACTTCCGAACTGGTTGGGAAGTTAAGTAGATTTCACCCCTGGTTGAATCGCTGCCTTGAATCACTTCCCAATAATGTGGTGAAATTCCAACCTTTGCGTGCCTTAATCTTGAACGATCCAATAATATGCGCCTCTATGAAATCTTGCCAAGGTTGTCTTGTCTCCTCAGTAGAACACCCAGCTCCTTTTTATTATTAAGGTCTTGAAATCCCAGGCTGAGTAGAGCCTTTATTTAACATTCCTCCTGTGTCTCAGCAGGTGGAACCATCTGACCGACCGTATCTGGACTTGGAAACTCAGTTAAGATCAGGCTTGGTTGTAGTTAGTACTCGGAAGTGGGGGAAAAAATCAGCAGCGCCGAACAGCTGAAATGGAAGAAGGAAGTTGAAATAATAATTTTGAAGAAGGGCGATGGTTGATCAAGTTTGGTAGTCTGGCTAAGAAAGGTCACGGGTGTCCCAAAGGTGCTTTTTCACGAGGAAATATCCCATTAATATCCTATTAATAACAGGATAGTTCATAGCCTAATAATTGGTATCCTGCAACCTTCAAAACCTTTCCTGGTTGGAAAAGGCGAACTTTTAATGAAAAGAAAGAGGGAGGAAGTCAGTCTGTCAGTCAGTCAGTCTGTCTGTTTGTCTGTCTGTCTCTGTCTCTGTCTGTCTGTCCATCCGTCCATCTGTCCGCCTGCCCGCCTGCCTGCCTACCTATCTCTATATCTCTATATCTCTATATCTATCTATCTATCTATCTATCTATCTATCTATCTATCTATCTATCTATCTATCTATCTATCCAGTGGTTGGATTCAAGTAATTTAACAACCAGTTCTCTGCCCTAATGATTTCTTTCAACAACCAGTTTGCCAAACTGCTCAGAAAGTTAACAACCGATTCTCCCGAAGTGGTACAAACTAGCTGAATCCCACCACTCTATCTATCTATCTGTCTATCTGTCTGTCTGTCTGTCTGTCTGTCTGTCTGTCTGTCTGTCTGTCTGTCTGTCTACCTACCTACCTACCTACATCTATCTGTCTGTCTGTCTGTCTGTCTGTCTGTCTGTCTGTCTGTCTGTCTGTCTGTCTGCCTACCTGCCCACCTACCTACCTACCCTGTTTTCCCCAAAATAAGACGTCCTCTGATAATAAGCCCAATCGGGCTTTTGAGTGCATGGCAATAAGGCCAAGAGCTTATTTCAGGGTTCAAAAAAATAAAAGACAGGGTCTTATTTTCAGGGAAACACGGTATCTCTCCTCTCTCTCTCTCTCTCTCTCTCTCTCTCTCTCTCTCTCTCTCTCTCTCTCTCTCTCTCTCCCTCCCTCCCTCCCTCCCTCCCTCCCTCCCTCCTTCCTTCCCTCTCTCTCTCTCTCTCTCTCTATCTCGCTATCTGTTTCTGGTCCAGAAAGTCCCGTTGCCTCTTGAAAAATACACCTTTTTATGTAATCACTGGAAATCAAGCTCAAATGAGATTTGTGATTCTTTAGCATATTGTGAGGTCCTTTGTGCTCTCTAAGCTTGGCTGTTTTCTTGCAGAAGGTTCATTACCCAACTAGGTGACATCATCGGTGGAAATATTCTCCTCTATTGGAGACACTGTATTGCTTGCCAGTGTTGATCCTTCCTCTGGACCAACAATCATCCTCAACGCCCCCCACCCCCCCGGTCGGACCTAGTAAATTAGCACCAGGTAATTTAGTGGCATTCGTTGCAAATTTGCATGCAAAGGAGATGCCCCTTTCCCCACCATGGCTTCCTTCAGAAGTATTTGGATTGCAATGGTTGGTGGGTTTCTTGCAGACATTACATTACTAAACTAGGTAACTTCATCAGTGCTTGGGTTGCAATGTCTAGCATGGCCTATTCCAGGGGTCTGTAACCTTAAACACTCAAAGAGCCATTTGGACCCGTTTCCCACAGAAAAGAAAACACCGGGAGCCACAAAACCCTTCCCGTGCCTGACTATTTCTTGAGCGGACACAAAACTAGCATATGTAGTTGAATTAAATGTTCTGTTTTCTTCTGAAACTTTTCTTTTCTTGGATTTATCCATGGTTGGCCTCTACCGGGGGTTGAAACGCTCAATAAATTGTGTGCCGGTGGGTGTCGCACATTGGCGGTTGTGATGCATATTTTGAGTGACAGGGAGCCGCAGCAGAGGGGTGAAAGAGCCACATGCGGCTCCAGAGCTGCAGGTTGCTGACTCCTTGCCTAGATTCACCCATCTGGAAGAAGGTCCAGAAAGGCTTGGATGGCTCAACTTCTCATTTCCCTTCTAATTCTATTTTTCATAACTGTACTGTAGGCTTCCCCAATCTGGTGCCCTCTCTCTTTCTTTGGCCCCCCACCTTCTTTTCAGCCACTCTGATCATCTCCTTTCTGGACCATGATGTCTGAGAACAGAAATCCTAGAAAGGCAGATAAGTAGAGAATGGGATGTTGGGCTCATCTAAAGAAAGAAAGGAAAAAAAAAAGGACCATAATAGGAATTCAATGATGGCTTTTCTTTTCCCGAGTTCAGAACTCCCATCCAGCCCTCACGAAATTCAACAACTTGAGTTTCAGGGAACTTGAATTGTCCAAATCCCCAGCTCCACCATCTCAGCCCCAAATACAGAAGGACCCTACTTGATGATCCAAAGTTCTCTGGGTGGGAATGGTGGCACCAGGAGACGCGGACAGGTCTCAGCAACCTTCCCAGTGCATCCTTTGAGCAGGGCTGCAAAGTGTGTCCTGTGTGACTCTGAAGCTTGCACCCTTCCTTCCTTCCTTCCTTCCTTCCTTCCTTCCTTCCTTCCTTCCTTCCTTCCTTCCTTCCTTCCTTCTTCCTTCCTTCCTTCCTTCCCTCCCTCCTTCCTCCCTCCCTCCCTCTTTTCCTTCCTTCCTTCCTTCCCTCCTTCCTTCCTCCCTCTTTTCCTTCCTTCCTTCCCTCCTCCCTCCCTCCCTCCCTCTTTTTTTCCCTTCCTCCCTCCCTCCCTCCCTCCCTTTTCTTTCCTTCCCCTTCCTTCCTCTTTCCCTTCCTTCCTTCCTTCCTTCCTCCCTCCCTTCCTCTTTTCCTTCCTCCCTCCCTCCCTCCCTCATTTTCTTCCTTCCTTCCTTCCTTCCTTCCTTCTTCCTTCCTTCCTTCCCTCCCTCCTTCCTCCCTCCCTCCCTCTTTTCCTTCCTTCCTTCCCTCCTTCCTCCCTCCCTCTTTTCCTTCCTTCCTTCCCTCCTCCCTCCCTCCCTCTTTTTTCCCTCCCTCCCTCCCTCCCTCCCTTTTCTTTCCTTCCCCTTCCTTCCTCTTTCCCTTCCTTCCTTCCTTCCTTCCTCCCTCCCTCCCTTCCTCTTTTCCTTCCTCCCTCCCTCCCTCCCTCATTTTCTTCCTTCCTTCCTCCCTCCCTCTTTTCCTCCCTCCCTTCCCCTCCCTCCCTCCCTCCCTCTTTTCCTTTCTTCCTCCCACCCTCCCTCCCTTTTCCTTCCTTCCTTCCCCTTCCTTTCTCTTTTCCTTCCTTCCTCCCTCCCTCTTTTCCTTCCTTCTTTCCTCCCTCCCTCCCTCTTTTCCTTCATTCCTTCCCCTTCCTTCCTTCCTCTCTCCATCCCTTTTCCCCTTCCTTCCTTCCTTCCTTCCTCCCTCCCTCCCTCCCTCCCTCCCTCCCTCTTTTCCTTCCTTCCTTCTCCTTCTTTCCTCCCTCCCTCCCTCCCTCTTTTCCTTCATTCCTTCCCCTTCCTTCCTTCTCTCTCCATCCCCTTTTCCCCTTCCTTCCTTCCTTCCTTCCTTCCTTCCTTCCTTCCTTCCTTCCTTCCTTCCTTCCTTCCTTCCTTCCTTCCTTCCTTCCTTCCTTCCTTCCTTCCCCAGCAAACCAATCCCCACCGGGGCTCCCTTCTCCCTCGCCCAGCCCGCTTCCAAGACACCTAGTCGTGGAAGAGGAGCCTGGACGAGCACCGCGCCTATAAGGTCCCGGCTGGACGGGGCGGGGGGGGGGGTGTCGCTCCCTGGGGTCGCCGCGCCCAGCGGGGTAGTGGGGTGGGTGGGTTGCTTCCCTCCCCTTCTCTTCCCCTCGGAGGAAGAAGCAGCCTCCGCCGCGGGGCTCCGCTCCAGCCTCCCGACCGCGGCGCCGGCAGGGTTAACGCGCGTGGGAGAGAAGGAAGGAAGGCAGGAGGGCGCGCGCTGCCGCCGCCGCCGCCGCTGCTGCTCTGGCCGCTCCGCCGTGTCCTTCGCGCAGGGCGCTGCGTGTGCGAAGCCTCCCCGGCCGCTGTGGCTGGACCGGGGAGCCCGCGTCCTGGTCAGCGATGGAGACGCTGCCATGACAACCCGTCGGTGGGCGCGCGCGGGGGGGACCGCGGAGCAGAGGCGCCCGGCGAGCGGGGCGAGAGGCGCGGCGGGGATGCCAGAAGTGGCGGCGGCAGGCTCCTGCCCGCGTCTCCCGCCCGCCCGCCTCTTGCCTTAAGCCGCCGCTTCCCAGCAGCGGAGCCGCACAAGCCCGGACGGCCGACCGACCGAAGGTTGAGAGCCGCAGAGCAGTCGGCGTCGGGGCTCCGGAGCTCCTTCTGCCCGCTTGGGCTGGCGAAAGAGGGAGCGAGCGCTCCGAAGGGAAAGAACCCCAGCTGGGGCCGCCTCCCCGGCTCCTTCGCCCGCGTCCTCCTGCCTGCCTGCCTCCTCGGTGGGAGCGCGGAAAGTTTTGCCGTCGGAGCTTTTGCAGCCACTTTTTTGATTTTTTTTTTTGAAACCCGGACCGACTAGAAGAGCTCGGGGCTCCCCCGCTTGTCCCCGGGACGGCCGTCCCGTCTTCAGCCGCCTCTCCCTCCACCCCCTGCGCCTGACATCGGGAGACCCTCTGCCGGACGCCCCGCCTCTCCGGAGCTGGATTTTACCCGGCCGCCCCGTTAACCGTCGAGCAGCCTCCGCTCTTCGCCGCCTAGAAGCGCCTCGGGGCTTTGCTCTTCGCTCCGCGCTCGCTGTTACTACCACCGCCGCCCCTCTCTCCATCAGCATCGCCTCCCACCCACCCCCCAGCTACCGGCGCAGTCTATCTTAGCCTGGAGGGACGTCTCTCTGTATCCCAGGATGGGGGTCGGGGGGTGCTTAGTCCTGCCTTGGCGGTGCCTGGTGGTCGTGTGTCTGAGGCTGCTCTTCCTTGTGCCCGCAGGTGTGCCGGTGCGCAGCGGAGATGCCACCTTCCCCAAGGCCATGGACAACGTGACGGTCAAGCAAGGAGAGAGCGCCACTCTCAGGTAGGAACAGATCGCTTTTGGGGTTACTCTTGATGACCTCGGCGGGGGGGGGACTCTTGTTATTGGGGATGGGGCGTTTCCCCTTCTGGGGGATGGGGGCAAATCGCTGACCAGCGGGTGGGGATCAGTTGGAAACGGATCTCTTCCATTGTCCCAAGTCAGCAGGAGCTCCTGCTAGTGGCTGGCAGTGCCTACCCAGGGAGTTGTGATGTGGTACCCAAGCATGGAGTTGTTTGCTTGCTTGCCTGGTTGGAGAGGCAAATTCTGGGAAGGAGGATGCAGAGACATTGCCTCGGGGTACCTGTGGTGGTGTGGGGGGCATTGAAAGCCTTTTCGAGGCTGATGTGTGTCCTCCGTTTAAGATGCTGTTGTTGTAGCTTGCAAAGGAATATCATGGTTGTTGTAGCCATGGTGGAACTTATGACGAGAAGTCGTGTGAGAGGGGAGAGAAGGGTGAAGCCTTTCCTTCTGCGTTTTAAAAGGATGGGGGTGTCGGGCAGTTGGACAGCTGAGTTTGTGTGAACTTGCAGGATGGAGACCTTTAAAAGAAGTTCTGGAGATAGGTTGGTGGGTGCCACAATGTCTTGGGGGACATATTTGTGAACCGATGGGTGAGAAAATAAGGGGTAGGTCTGCCTTGCATACATGCTTTTCCTCTCCTTTCTCCCTGCTCCCCAATTCCTGTCTCTGGTTCTAACTGGGATTTTGATGTCTCTCCCCGAGAATTGCATCGATTGCTTTTATATTTTCTGGACCGATCTGTTAATATCAAAACAGTCTGTGGACTCCTGGAGCTGAATTCCGATAGGCTTGTTCTCTCTCCTCTCGCACGCAGTTTTTATTTTGTACTCCTTGGCTGAGAAAGAGATGTAAAGGGGCTCATAAACAGATGTCTTACTTTTGGTGCGTGTGTGTGGGTGGGTGGGTAGGTGGGATCAACAACGCAGCCAACTTTCTCTTTGCCTTCCCTGAGTAAATTTACAGGCATGGGACTTCTGCAAAAGGAAAAAAAAAAGAGAGGGAAATTCTTGCTCGAGAAGCACCTGCGAGCTTGAAAGGAGCAATGGGGCCGCGCTCATCGTCATCTTGCAAGGATCAAAGGGATGGATAGCCTAGCACTTGTACCAGAATGAAAACAGGATGAGTTTGGGAGCATCCGAAAGAGGAATTAATTCAACGAGTTAATTTAGAGTCCTCTGAACTGGGTGTAATACACATAGTCGAGTGGTCCAAAATGGAACCACGTGGCTTGCTGAGTGGCTACCAGTGGAAATGATAGATAGATAGATAGATAGATAGATAGATAGATAGATAGATAGATAGATAGATAATAGATGGATGATAGATAGATAGATAGATAGATAGATAGATAGATAGATAGATAGATAGATAGATAGATAGATAGATGGATAGAATTCTTTATTGGCCAAGTGTGATTGGACACACAAGGAATTTGTCTTTGGTGCATAGGCTCTCAGTGTGCATAAAAAGAGAAGATACATTCGTCAAGAATCATAAGGTACCACACTTAATGATAGTCATAGGGTGCAAATAAGCAATCGAATAGTACTGTAGGTCTTTAAAGGATGCCCAACAGGGTTGGTTTAGTGAGTAACAGAAATGCCAGCCAATGCCAGCAGAAATCCCTGCCAATGCCAGAACTGGACCATCCAGAAAAGTCTATATAGTTGGCTTTGGTTCAATCTATACAAGCAATAATGTGTATTGCTTTCTACTGCTCAGGCCTGCTTTCAATATTTTATTCCCTGCACCTAAAATTCCTTGTTCATACATTCGTAGAGAAAAAGAGGTATTTAAAGGATGGAGTTTTCCACAGTCTTCATGAAAATGTGCTTCGGTGTTGGGTGTTTGTGATCACCGAGGTCTCTAATCGGTGGCTATCGTTATTTCATTCATAGGTATCAATGGGTGATGGGAGGGAGGCACAATGCTTTGCATTATGCAACAGCGATCTGAAGCCCTGAAGGCTGGATAGATGGCTTCATTTCTTCAAGAATTTACAGTGAGGATTTGACATTACCCTGTGTATGTTTTATAGTTGCCTTTCTCACCAAGAAATAAGCCCAGGCTTCTTCTTCTTCTTCTTTTTTTTTTTGGTGTCAATTCTAGCCTGACATGTCCATCAGCCATCTCTCCAGGTAGCGACTACTCTGAGCTCTTTTCGGTTGCAAAGATAACTTGTCTTTGGACAAACCCTTCCATTTTATCCCTTCCCAATGATAGCCCTGTGCAGTAGGTGGCACCCCAAATCTTCTCATCAGCTTTCATGGACAAATGAGGACAAATATAAGCAGCTTTCTGTAGTCTACTGATGGTTTATCAAAAGGAACATTCAATTGCCACCAGTAGACTCAAATCTCCCTCCCTCCCTCCCTCCCATCCCCCCCTCTCTCTTACACACACTCAGAAGTAAGGTCCACTGGAGAGAGGAATTTATTTCTGCATAGACTAGATATAGTTTAGGAGCATCTCCAATGCCTGATTTAAATGGGTTTAACCCTAGAAGAGACCATTCAATTGCCACCAGTA
This sequence comes from Pantherophis guttatus, assembly GCF_059756535.1. Lineage (NCBI taxonomy): Eukaryota > Metazoa > Chordata > Lepidosauria > Squamata > Colubridae > Pantherophis > Pantherophis guttatus. Next base: position 24,789,260 of record NC_142071.1, on the reverse strand, counting down.
AACTCAAATATCACACACACACACACACACACACACACACACACACACACACACAGAGAGAGAGAGAGAGAGAGAGAGACAGAGACAGAGAGAGAGACAGACAGACAGAGACAGAGACAGAGACAGAGACAGAGACAGAGAGAGAGAGAGAGAGAGAGAGAGAGAGAGAGAGAGAGAGACAGACAGAGACAGAGACAGAGACAGAGACAGAGACAGAGACAGAGAGAGAGAGAGAGAGAGAGAGAGAGAGACAGACAGACAGACAGACAGAGACAGAGACAGAGACAGAGACAGAGACAGAGACAAGAGAGAGAGAGAGAGAGAGAGACAGACAGAGACAGAGACAGACAGAGACAAAGACAGAGACAGAGAGACAGAGACAGAGACAGAGAGAGAGAGAGACAGAGAGAGACAGAGACAGAGAGAGAGATAGAGAGACAGAGAGACAGAGAGAGATTTAACCAGAAGTAAGGTCTGCTAGACTCAGAGGAATTTATTTCTGCATGGACAAATGAAGACAAACATAAGCAGCTTTCTGTACTCTACTGATGGTTTATCAAAAGGAACATTCAATTGCCACCAGTAGACTCAAATCTCTCTCTCTCCCTCCATCCCTCCCATCCCCCCCTCTCTCTCTCACACATACACACACACTCAGAAGTAAGGTCCACTGCATAGACTAGATATAGTTTAGGAACATCTCCAATGCCTGATTTAAATGGGTTTAACCCTAGTTGTTGCATCTCTTCAACGGTAGCTATTTTCTGAATAAGGTGAGGGATCACCAGTAGGATTGTCAGCCAACTCATTAGGGAGGATCCTAGGCATTAATTAGATCCTTAAGACACCTGAGGTCAACTTTGTTGTAGGATCTTGTGCTGTCATCAGCGATGACCAAAAAATGCCAGAACAAGTCTTGTCATCGGTTGACTTTGTTCTTCGTTATATTTTGTTGATGGACTTATTTCATGGTGATGGTGTCCTTCAAGCCAAGGTTTCCAAGATTAGGAAAGGAAACATGACATCGGTAACCCTACAACTGAGCTTGGTTGTGGTAGCAGGACACAGTTCAACAGATGAATTAGTTTTAGCATCTCTGTTTTCCCTTGAGGAGCTACAGAGAAAGTCCAGAGTGGTATGAACTTACTTTGCTACGATAAATCCACCTTTCCCCAAGGAAAGTATTGTTTTGTCTCCATTGTCCATTATTTGTGTCCATTTTTGTGTTTGGAATGTTAAGGGAGATGCGTACATTAAGATTGCGCTACAGGGGGGAAGAGGATAGCGAAATGTTTAGGAACCCCTGGTTTAATCTTGGTTTGCTGTTGAGGAACTCGGTGTGTTTTGTGAATCTAGCCCATATGTTTGTTTGTTTTTTTTGTTTTTCACTTTAATGTGTTGTCTAAACCCCTGCAAGGAGGTTAATTGTGTAAGCGGGTTAAGAGTGTTGAAGGAATGAAGCTTCTGAATCTGTCGAAGAGGACACGCATTTTTGGAAATGGCCACTGCAGTTTCTTAAATGGATGCAAATTTTGGAACATAGAGGAGAGCAAGCCGTGCCCTTGGAAGGACCTAGAGAGCTGTGGGAGGCCTCATTCAGTTTCTCAATGGCCCATTTGTTGGTCCTCCCAGCTGCTAGCTCATCATTTATCTCCCCCCCTTCTTTTTTTTTTTTGCCTGGGACAGAAAGACCCATTGGGGTAGGCAGACAAATCACACGCCACTATTCATGGGGCAGCCATCTTCTCCTTGGCCTTTTCCAACGGTCTGATACTAACTATTCCTTTTCTTAACATAACAGGAGGGAAGATGATTAAAGTTTGGAATCCAGGGCAGATGAAGAGACAATGAGAGAAAGAGAGAGATGGGTAGTCCAAACATGGTGTATGGGGGGGGGGGGAGTTCAGAATTAACTGCAGTCCATTCTCTCTCTCTGTCTCTCTGTCTCTGTCTCTGTCTCTGTCTCTGTCTCTGTCTCTGTCTCTCTCTCTCTCTCTCTCTCTCTCTTTCTCTCTTTCTCTCTCTCCGTCCCTCCTTCCCTCCCTTCCTCCCTCCCTCTCTGTCTCTCTCTCAACTGTTTTGTTCATTGATTTTTCAGTTAGGTAGAAAGCAACTATTAACAAGCTGGCCATTTAAGATAGAGATAGATGATATGGGTTTGGCTGTCATTGTCAGTGTGTGTGTGTGTGTGTGAGAGAGAGAGAGAGAGTGAAAAAGAGGGAGAGAGAGAGAGAGACAGACAGAGAGACAGAAAAGACAGACATACAGATAGAAAAGACAGTCAGACAGAGAAGAGAAAGACAGAGATAGAAGAGGGAGAGGGAGAGAGAAGAGAAGAGAGAGAGAGAAGAGAAAGACAGAGAGAAGATAGAGAAAAGTCAAACAGAGAGGAGAGAGAGAGAGAAGAGACAGACAGACAGACAGAGAAGAGAAAAACAGATATAGAAGAGAGAGAAGACAAAGAGAAAAGTCAGACAGAGGAGAGAGAGAGAGAAGAGACAGACAGAGAAGAGAAAGACAGATATAGAAGAGAGGGGGAGAGAGAGAAGAGGAGAGAGAGAGAGAGAGAGAAGAGAAAGACAGAGAGAAGACAGAGAGAAAAGACAGACAGAGAGGAGAAAGAGAGAGAAGAGACAGACAGATATAGAAGAGAGAGGGGGAGAGAGAAAAGAAGAGACACACACACACACAGAGAAGAGAGACAGAGAGGGAGGGAGGGAGGGAGGGAGAGAGAGAGAGAGAGAGAGAGAGAGAGAGAGAGAGAGAGAGAGAGAGAGAGAGAGAGAGAGAACAGAAATGAGGGCTAAAGGTGATTTGGCAGAGACTCCTTGACTTCTAACTTAGACACAAATACCATCTATTATTTTTGCCAAACAGATTTTAGTTCTTGCCTCAAAAGTCACGCAGAACCTGTTGAGAGGTAGAAGAAAAGCTATTTGCATGAAGCTCTGGAAAGGAAGCCTCAATACCTTGAAAGGAAGAATTGTCTGCTCGCTTTATTCACGAAAGGCTCGTGCAAAGAGGCGCTTTGAAATGTAGAGCATTTCCCCCTGTGCAAACTATCGCTTTTTGAGTACTTTTGAGTAGCTTTGAATAGTTACAGCAGTTGTGGGGTGTTTTTTTTCTTCTTCTTCTTCTCCATGTTCATGTCGCTGCTGTGGAAGGGGAGGGTGGGAGGGGGAACCCATCTGCCTCTCCCTTCGGTATGCAACAACATGCAGCTTCATTTCTTTTAGAAAAACAACTATTACCAGGATTACTGTAAGAATAGCTCAGCGCTTCTCAATTCGCCTGGGTTTAAAGAGATGTCAAACCGTGGTTTATTGAATAAACCGTGACTGGCGAGGTTCGGTCAATTCGCTAAATCATAAACAGTCGACTTAGAAACAATGACTTGTAAATGGCCAAGGCAAAAAAACCCAAACAATTGCACCTGAGCTTAGCCGATGCTTAGCCGATGCTTAACCGATGCTTAAGAAATCGTCGGAGGATACGTGGGTTGTACCCACGTAGTAAAAAAAATGAAGGAACTTACTTAAAAGATTACAACGCAACCCAGGATTCTGTTGGCTTAAAAGCCCAGGCTGAATTCATAGAGGGACAGAATCATGATCACCGTGGAATGTTAATACCGCTTTATAATGCCTTGGTAAGACCATACTTGGAAAACTGCATCCAGTTTTGGTTGCCACAAATATATATATAAAAGATGTTGAGACTCTAGAACAGGGGTGTCGACCAGATCCGATCCGCAGGGTGCTTAGATTTGGGCCCGGTGGTGGAATTCAAATAATTTAACAACCGGTTCTCTGCCCTAATGACTGGCTGGGTGGGCGTGGCCATGGTGGGCGTGGCCAGGGGGTGTGGCAGGCAGCACTTGGCCTCCTGCACCCCCTGGGAGAAAAAATGGGCCATGGGGGGGATGCGTCGTCCCCTGATGCCCTGTTTTGGGCCTAGTAGGCCTCCCTGCAGCCTCTTGGGAGCAAAAACGGGCCATGGGGGTGCACCACACACCCCGGTGCCCCATTTTGGGCCTAGAAGGCCTCCCTGCACTCACCTGGGAGCCAAAATGGGTCGTGTGGGGACTCCTGGAAGGGGGAGGGAGGGGCGGGGCCAGCCATCAATTTAACTACCGGTTCGCCTGAACTGGCCCAAACCGGCTGAATCCCACCACTGGATTTGGCCTTGGAAACCTTGGAAACAGTGAAGGACTGGCCTGCAGTACCTCTGTCAGTGAAAACAGAGCTCGGGAGGGCTGTGGGCAGGGTTGCAGGAAGCCGTTGCAACCAAAAATGGAGCTCAGGAGCCAGTTTTCGCTAGCAGAGCACTTGGGCCGCCACAGGTCCCCCTGACATGAGTGACGTAGAGCTGGCCATGCCCACCCTGGCCACACCCACCCCAGCCCCCTGAAGTTAAACACAACACTGATGCGGCCCTCAATGAAATCAAATTTGGACTAGAAAGAGTGCAGAGAAGAGCAACAAAGATGATTAGAGGACTGGAGGCTAAAACCTATAAAGAACGGTTGCTGGAATTGGGTATGTCTAGTTTAATGAAAAGAAGGACTAGGGGAGACATGATTGCAGTGTTTTAATATCTATGGACCTGTCACAAAGAAGAGGGAGTCAAGCTATTCTCCAAAGCACCTGAGGGCAGGACAAGAAGCAATGGGTGGAAACCAATCAAGGAGAGAAGCAACTTAGAACTAAGGAGAAATTTCCTGACAGTGAGAACAATTAATCAGTGGAACGACTTGCCTACAGAAGTTATAAATGCTCCACACTGGAAGTTTTTAAGAAGATGTTGGATAACCATTTGTCTGAAATGCTATAGAGTTTCCTGCCTGAGCAAGGGGTTGGATTAGAAGACCTCTAAGAATCCTGTTATTCTGTTATGCTGTAGATGAGGAATAACAAATAAAACCCAGCGTCCAGCTCATTACATTAGGAGCCTTTTGAACAATCTTGTCAGGAAAAAGAAACACAGTTAAAAAGAAAAAATCCATGAACTGCAATTGGATCAGTAGCCACTTTTAAAAGATATTTTCAGAACACCTCTCAGCATTGAAGTGGCCTTCAGCCTCTCCTGTAGTTAAGTAGCTTAAACATCTTCTACAAAGTCCTACTATTGTAATACACCAGGCCATATTCCAGGCAGGTTCTCACTAAAGTAACGACTGTTGCAAACAGCTCAGGAATTCTACAAGCAAATTACCACTGTTAGAATGCAAGAAAAACATTATATTATCTACAACGGATTCATAGCCTCAAAGGACACATTATGCCTTCTTTCTACAGAACCAAGCAAATTGTATTTTTTTTTTTCTCTTCGCCATCTCAGAAACAGGGTTGTTGGTACCAATAGTATTTTTTTTTTTTTACGGCTTTTGAAGGCACGTCACCTGGACGATCTTAGGCCTGCAGTCTCAATCTTTTGCCAGCAGATGGCCAACTCTGATATTTTATTTTCATTTGCAGATGGTCTTTTTTTTCCATATCTTGGAACGATGGCATACAGTTGCAAAGTCTGAGAAACAGGCACATAAGAAGGAGGAATTAAAATGTTGCTTTCTCCTTTCTTCTTCTGATTTTCCAGATGGAAGCTGTTCAGTAGGTTATTATTTATTCGGCCATATGGCATACAATGTCAGGGAAATCTACAGATGCTGGTCATACAATGCAGACAGCTTAGATTGCCAGTTCATTTTGTTCGTTTCGTTTGCGAGTTCATCCTTGGTGCACCACAGGGGACAAATTAGTTTTATACCAATTATTGTATTTTTCGGAGTATAAGACGCACCTTCCCCCCCCCCCAAAAGAAGGTGGAAATGTTGGTGCGTCTTATACACCGAATACAGCCATTTTTGGCCTCCGGAAGCCCCGCCCCGCTTGTTCCATTTTTGTGAAAAACAGGCCCGTTTTTTGCCCGATTTTCGCAAAGATGGGAGAATTTTTGCACATTTTTTGCAAAAACGGGGGCGTTTTTGCCCTCCCCCAACCTCCAGGAGCACTCTGAAGGCCTCCCAAATCCTCTGTGTGCCTCGTTTTTTGCAAAAGACAGCCCCATTTTTGCAAAACTGGGGTGTGCAGAGGGTTTGGGAGGCCTGCAGAGTGCTTCTGAGGGCCAGGAAGGGCAAAAGCTTTTTTGTGTGTCTTATACACCGGTGCGTTGTATAGTCCAAAAAATACAGTAACCAGCGGTGCTCCGGTTGTTAGCTCTTCTGGGCTCTTCCGCCAGTGTCACCTCACCTTATCTCGTGTTGCGATGCCTCTCATCTTTCCAGGTGTGCTCTCTGCACACATGAACACAACTAGTTTTTTTTCCTATCAAAGGGGTACCTATTTATCTACTTGCAGTTTCAAACTTTTGGATGGGCAGGATCTAGGGAGCAAGCAACGGGAGCTGACTCTGTTTGCGCTAGTTGCAAATATCTGTCAGCTCAGGTATAGGATGAGGATAGAGGCTCATTCCAGAGGTGGGTTTCAGCAGGTTCTGACCAGTTCTGGAGAACCAGTAGCGGAAATTTTGAGTAGTTCGGAGAACCGGCAAATATCACCTCTGGCTGGCCCCAGAGTGGGGGTGGGAATAGAGATTTTGCAGTATCCTTCCCCTGCCACTCCCACCAAGCCACGCCCACAGAACCGGTAGGGAAAAATTTTGAATTTCTCCCCTACTCTACCCTCAATTCATGCCATCTCCTGGAGCCAGGATTGAACCACCGTCTCAGTGTTCGAAGTGACACCCCCAACGAAAGAAGACTCCGAGGCTTGAAGTTCCTCAAAGTTCCATTTTATTAGAGATGTCCTATTGGCACCTCTGGGAGAACCCAAATTTGAAAGCTTCCAAGTTTTCCCCACCCGAAGGAAAGTCCAAGTCCCTGCCTAGCACCCACATGTCCATCACATGGTCCAATCAAGCACCGTCCCAATTGGAGATGCCTCCCAGTTCCAGCCCTCCAGGTGCAGGCCAAGATGTCCTTGACTCTCTGAGAAAAGAATGTTATTATGACTATATATCACCCTGGTTCCATACAATCCCCTCTCCCAGTTTCCCACAGTAATAAATATGGCAGGCCTGAAGATCCAACAAAAAAAGATGGCTTCCAGGCCTGACACCCCGAAGTACAGACCATTTCTGGACAGCAGTTCCAGTGTGATTAAGCCACTGCTCCATTGCATCCCCTTCCTTCAGTGGAATTCTTTGATAACATTTCTACTTTCTGGTAGGCAATGGAGATGTAATGGTGCCAATATCTTCTCCCCTAAATCTCTCCCAGTTTTCTGATTAATGCTTCTGCACTGATGCCTTATCTCTACTTTGCAAGCACTCACTGCCTTTTAATCCTTAGTATTTATTTTTAGTTCCTCCTCCTCTTCTAATTCCACTCTCCACTTCTGCATTTCCTGCCCTCCTTTGCAGTCCCTGTGCTTTCAGCCCTTACATCTGGCTCAACTCTTTGACTGTGTTCCGTGATAACCAGCTGCCAAAAAATCTTCGGGCTTCTCCTTGCCAAATCTGTTAGCCGAGTTATCTTTCCAAATCTACTTGCTGATTCTTGAGTTCAGGCAACCGAGTTGCCTGGGAATCGCCAGAGAGTTGACTCGGTTAAAAAAAAAAAAAGAATTGATGGATTAGATGAGGAATTGGAAACTGAAGTCTGTGTCATTAAGATGGTGTCAAAAGGTTCCCCTTGCACATATGTGCAAGTCGTTCCTGACTCTAGGGGGCGGTGCTCATCTCCTTTTCAAAGCCGAAGAGCCAGCGCTATCTGAAGACATCTCCGTGGTCATGTGGCCAGCATGACTCAATGCCAAAGGCGCACAGAACGCTGTTACTTTCCCATCAAAGGTGGTCCCTATTTTTCTACTTGCATTTTTTATATGCTTTCAAACTGCTGGGTTGGTAGAAGCTGGGACAAGTAACGGGAGTTCACCCCGTTATGCGGCACTAGGGATTCGAACCGCTGAACTGCCGACCTTTCGATCGACAAGCTCAGCGTCTAAGCCACTGAGCCACCGCGTCCTTTGTGGGATAATATAAGTCCAATTAAGATTCTGCAATTTTTTGGGTGCCTTCCAATACTGTATGTTGCTTCCCTTCTCTCTAACAGCCTACATGCATTTTCTATATTCACAGGAATTGTAATTATCTCTGGGAATGTTAAATATCAGAGTTAGCACCAACGTTCTTTCTCTTTTCCCTTGAACTATCTTGTGCCTCTGGAAAGAAAATAATTCATTCCCCCCCCAATAACTCATCATGGAAACCAATTATAGGTAGCCTATACGTATATGTGCATAGATCTATTTTCTTCCCTATAATTTCTTTAAAAGCTTTTGAATTCTTTACTATTTGGACTTCTCCCTTTTTGCCCAAACCTCATCATATTGGGTTGAATCAGGGGTGGGCTGCTGGGGGTTCGCAGGGGTTCGGGAGAACTTCTAGCCAAGATTCTGTGTAATTTGGAGAACTTCCAAATCCCGCTTCTGGCTGGCCCCGCCCTCCCCTCCCAGAAGTCCCCACGCGGCCCATTTTAGATGCAAGTAAATGCAGGACATGCGTGGAGGCTCAGGGAGGGCGAAAAATGGGCCAACTGGAAGTTCGGGAAGGCCAGAAATCAGTGGTGAATTCCTCCCGGTTCGGTCCAGTTCGGCCGAGCCGGTAGCGGTGATGATATGACATCACCAAACCGGTTCTCCCCCCCTCCGCCCTCCCCCCCACCCACCCACATTATTCTTACCTTTTATTTGGTCCCACCCCCAATCTATTGCTGCCTCCTGAGTCCCAGCTGATGACTAGATGGAAAAAAACTGTTTAAACCCTTGCCGTGGGGCTTCAAAGGGCCGTCCTACAGCTGATCAGTGTTAAAAGCAAACAAATGAGTCGGGTCGTAAGTGCGAGGACTGGTCGTAAGTGCGAGGACCTTCCAGAATGACTCTGACCAGCTAGCCATGCCCACCTAGTCACATGACCTCCAAGCCACACCCACAAAATAAGCCACGCCCACAGAACCGGTAGTAAAAAAAATTAGAACCCACCCCTGCCAGAAATGGGCCTGTTTCTGGCCTCCAGAGGGCCTCCAGAGCCTGGGGAGGCCGTTTTCGCCCTCTCGGAGGCTCAAGAAAAGTCTCTAGAACCCGGGGAGGGCAAACACCACCTCCCCCCTGTTGTAGTGCAGGAGGCCAACTAAGCCACACTCACCCAACAACCGGGCAGAGAACCCCTTGCTAAAATATTTGAAGCCCACCTCTAAGTTGCATGGATTCAACACATCAAAGTTAGGGTAGATACCAGAGCAGAATTCAAGAGCCGGTAAGCTATAAAGTGATTAGTATCACGGCATGCAAGAGCAAACTCCAGATTGTGCAGCCATGGCAAGAGACAATTCATAGCTGAACCTTGTGCAGAGCAGTTTGATTTCATTAAATAATTTGAGAGAAAAGAAGAGGCCCCAAACTCAAATTGGATTGGGAATTCATATCCTCTGCTGTTGCAAATGATTCCTCCGTGGATTTCCCTACCTGGAGAAGTGTTACGGTTTATTCCTTAACCAACTTACTGTTCATAAAGAAATGCGTTCAGCAACCTTTGAAGCATCTAGGCGAGGTACAAATGAGTTGGTAGGGAAATTCCAGGAAGGGCAGAAATAATTTTGTGTAATGCAAGCAGGTGCAAGCAGCCAGAGCTCATTGTGAGTCAGTAACTTCATTGCTTATGACCTACATTACAAGAATCTGGGAATGACCAGATAAGGCTTTATGGATCATGCGGGAGATCCAGTTTATGCCTCTTGTGACTGCACAATGACTCCAAGCTAGGTCCCTGCTTGATCCCTCCTTCCAGCCTGGCTGGCAGTTTCCAAACACAGCATCATCATATGAAGGATATTCCTTCCTTCCTTCCTTCCTTCCTTCCTTCCTTCCTTCCTTCCTTCCTTCCTTCCTTCCTTCCTTTCTCCCTCCTTTCCTTCCATCCTTTTTTCTTTTTTCTTTCTTTCCTTCCTTCCTCCCTCCCTTCCTCTCTCCCTCCCTCCCTTCTTTCTTTCTTTCTTTCTTTCTTTCTTTCTTTCTTTCTTTCTTTCTTTCTTTCTTTCTTTCTTTCTTTCTCTCCTTCCTTCCTTCCTTCCTTCCTTCCTTTTCTTCATTTATAAAGTTTATTGGCTGCCCTTCTTAGTACATGGTAACTCTGGACAGGTAAATATGCACATACTAAGAACATAAATAAATTAATACAAGCGAACACTATGATCCAATTAGAAATGGGTAGGGTGAGTGGGGAGGTGGGATCTGTTGTTAGTTGATCAACCACTTCCACTGTGATGTGCCAGGTCTTACGAAAGATCAGGAGGGTTGGGGCCGACATCACATCGGGTGTAAGATGTTCCAGAGGGCAGATGCAATGGCAGAGAACATCCTTCTCTTGGACCTCGTTAGCCAGAATAATTGTATGAAGGATCAATTCAACCCTCTGACTATTTGACCCTCCTTACCCAATGGAGACAAGAGGAAAGAGAGGAAGTAAGTATGCCAGGGGTGGGCTGCTGGTGGTTCGCAGGGGTTCGGGAGAACCTCTAGCTGAGATTCTGTACAGTTTGGAGAACCCCCGAATTCCACTCCTGGCTGGCCCCATCCACCCATCCCTTCCCTCCCAGGAGTCCCCACGTGGCTCGTTTTGGATGTAGGTAAGTGCAGGGCGCGCACAGAGTCTCAGGGAGGGCGAAAAATGGGCCTACCGGAAGTTCAATAAGACCGGAAACGGGCTTGTTTCCGGCCACCAGAGGTCCTCCGGAGCCTGGGGAGGCCGTTTTCACTCTCCTGGAGGCTCAAAGAAAGCCTCTGGAGCCCGGGGAGGGCAAAAATGCCCCTCCTACCATAGTGCAGGAGGCCGACCAGGCCACGCCCACCATGGCCACACCCATCCAGCAACCGGGCAAAGAACCCCTCGCTAAAATGTTTGAAGCCCACTCCTGAAGTATGCCCCTTATGGACTCTGGGCTCACTCATCATCAGCATGGAAACCTTATCAGAATGTGTCTGGATAAACACACACACACACACACACACACACACAAAGAGAAACTTGAAGAAACGAAAGCTTCGTCAGTCATGTTTTATACCAAATGTATGAATGAGCATGAATTGGCCGATAGCGTATTGGAAGAACAAACATAGCAACAATTCATGTCTGTACTTGTCCGTCTCCATTTCCCCTTCCATTAACAAGTTGATTGTTTTGTGGCGAGAAGATGTGTGACATTGTGTTGTGGATAATGGGTGTCATTCATTGGTTTGAGTATTCTTTTTTTTTTAATTTCCTAGCGAGGTTTTACAGATTTACAGTTTTAAATGCAGTGGTAGACACAAAGCAAAGCCGTGCATTGCTATAATTAAACCAGCCACAGAATTGCACGTGAGAAAAATAACACAGTAACGGACATTAAAGCATGCATGCTTTAAATAATTTCCATGAAATAGTTTAGTAAGTCAAGGTGCTTTTGATCCGGGCTGCGTTTTTTTCCCCCCTCTTTCTTCTTTCTCTCTCCTTTCTTAAAATAAATATAATTCTACGGAAGTGCAAATTAAAAATAATAATAATAATAATTATTATATTTTGAGGTACCGACGCCAGATCGATCTATATCACCACTTATAATCCAGAAATAATTGCACCGGAGTCAGGGAAAACAATGTTATATATCTCCTGGAATCAGAAAGCGTTTATTGTGTGAAAATTTGCACCTCATTAAAAAGGTGTAAGCCTTCCCTGGGTCCAGATGGAAAGCTTAGAACTGTAAATCTTATTCTGCCTCCTTTCTCCAATCAACACCTTCTCTCCTTAACTTCTCCGTTGTGAGACTTGCATCGCGGTACCGCAGACACTGCTTCTCCCTCGTTTGGTCTGGCTGTCTCAGAAGTCACGGTAGACCCCTCCTATGCAGCCCAATCTGTCAAATTTATTGAGATATAAAGTAAAAAGGGAACTGTTCTGACCCAGCTCCCCAAACACAACAAACTCCCTGAACTCAAAAGATGCCTTTATTAGGAGCGCCAGCAGCCCCGGAAAAAAGTTTCTCTTTCAGCCCAGGCTAACAAGTCCATCCATCTTGGAAGATGAATAACTGTCTGTCCCTCCAGCAGCCAAATCAGAAGAGAAGGAGGCGTGGAAGTCAGGGTCAACAGCAAGGCAACCTGAGAGCTCCGAGGGGGAAGAGGGAATGGAGCTGGCAGAGAGAGAGAAAGAGACAGAGATGGAGCCTGGGCCATCCATCAGCCCTCAGATGGAGAGTGAACAGCCCCCAGGTCTGGAGGTGGCTGATGAGGAAGAGGAGGAACAGCTGGGTCCAGTGCCTGGCATGCGGATGCGCAGAAGAGAGGAGAGCAGTGGAAATCTATGGGCCGGTCCTTGGGATGGAAGAGCCACCGCTGTTAGCGAAGCCCCACCCTAGCTCTGGGGATAAAAGTCAGGGGGCAGAGATGAGTAGATGTGGCAGACAACTATTCATCTTCCGGCCGGACTTGTTAGCCTGCATTGAAAGAGGAAGAAGCAGTGTCTGCGGTACCGGAGTGCAAGTCTCACAACAGAAAAGTTAAGGAGAGAAGGTGTTGATTGGAGAAAGGATTGCAGAAGAACAGCGGGAGCCTGTTCCCAGTGTGCGCATGCGCAGAGCTGCCAGAAGACAAGAACAATTAAGAAAATAGGGTCTACTTGGGAGTAAGGCTTGGAGATGATTGGCCCCTCCCATAAGACATAAAAGAGGAGCGAATGGGACGTGAGCTTTTGCAGGAAGCAATTAGTTCATCTGGTTGGTTCAAGCTTTGAAAAGTTCTGTTTGACTCTGTGCCAAGTTTGGCCTTGCCCCTGCGTTTGACAATTAGTTCTCTGGCAGCATTCCAAGGGAGATAAGGAAGCCTAGGTCAGAACAGATTTTATGAGTTTGATCTGAATGCAATGGATTTAAGAGAGCCCGCTCTAATTCCATCTTTTTGTCCTAGATGTCATCACGGATGGAGTTTATCTCCCATAATTCTCACAGATTTTTTTTTTATTTCTAAAAAGTTTTTTATTAATAATACAAAATTAAAAAAAAAAACATTGGACATAGATATGACATCACTGGTTCCAAACATCTTCCGTCACTTTACAATAATATTAGTACTCATATAAACATATAGTTCTTAAGCTTTGTTCACTATTTAAGCATATTATGATATGATATTAATACTTTTCCCCTTATTTCTGTATATTTATTTATCTCTTAAACATACATTTATCTATAATAACATCTATATTTTTGTTCTAACACTATACATTTGTCTTGGCTACCCTCTTGTTATCTATCCAGTTATAAAATTGTTCCCAGTTTTTGTAGTACTTAGTTTCGCTTTTATCCTTGAGTTCCAAAGTGAGTCTGTCCATTTCTGCGCAGTTAAAGATTTTCAGTAATATTTCCTCTTCAGTTGGAATATCTTTCTCTTTTCATTTTTGAGCGAAGGCTATTCGTGCCACTGTGAGTATATACAGTAATAAATAATTTGTATCTTTCTTATATTTTCTTTCTATAATTCCCAATAAGAAAAATTCCGGTTTGACCTCTATATGTGTTAGCAAAATTTCTTCCAGCCAGTTCTTTAGTAAATTCCAAAATTTACAAAAATCACAGATTTTGCAGAGGAATGAGTCTGCAGAGGAATGAGTCTCTGGATTTGTACCCCAAAATACTCCCCTGATGGCAGAATTGCCTAAAAAAAATGTTCTCTGGAGATCTTCCTCAGATAAAAAGTTATAAGGAAGATTAAAAAAAAAAATGCCAGCAGACTTTTGCAATATGCTTTGGTAAGGAGGCTTTATTCCTTAATTACAAAAAGCTGCAACCTTCTCAATTAACCAGGGGATAGATCCTATTTTCTGATAAATGTCCTGGATAAATCAGTGCTCCCATTTTTTTTTTACCGTTTGTGCAGGACTTATTAAAACTCTTTGCAGGAGTTATTAAAAGAGAGCTTGTCCTGGCGTTTGACTTTCCTCCCAGGTTTTCTACAAAGTCAATTTTCCAAGGAGAAAGAACTTTTTAGGAGCAAGGTAGAATTTAGATTTTTGTTCTGTGTGTTGCTGTTGGAAGAAATATCCATCTGGTTCAGTTCTAAGTACTATTGCTAAGTGCTAAAGAAGGAAGGAATCAACCAATCAGGATCAAACTGCTGGCAGTTGTTTTGTTTTTTTTTAATTTGATTTATATGCCGCCCTTCTCCGGAGACTCAGGGCGGCTTACAATGTGTTAAGCAACAGCCTTCATACTTGTGTATATTTATACAAAGTCAGCTTATAACTCCCACAATCTGGGTCCTCAATTTACCTACCTTAGAAAGGATGGAAGGCTGAGCCAACCTTGAGCCTGGTGAGATTTGAACTTACAGTAATTGCAGACAGCTGTGTTAATAACAGGGTGCTTAGACCACTGTACTATCAAGGCTCTTGGCAGAGTTAGCCTTCAATACTGCATTCTAACCACTGCATCACCATGGCCCTTCCTCCCTCCCTCCCTCCCTCCCTCCCTTCCTTCCTTCCCTCCCTCCCTCCCTTCTTTAGCACTTAACAATAGCACTTAGACTTATATACCACTTCACAATACTTTACAGCCCTCTCTAAGCAGTTTACAGCAGGGGTGAAATCCGGCAGGTTCTGACAGGTTCTGGAGAACTGGTAGCAGAAATTTTGAGTAGTCCGGAGAACCGACAAATACCACCTCTGGCTGGCCCCAGAGTGGGGAGGGAATGGAGATTTTGCAATATCCTTCCCCTAGGAGTGGAGAGGGAATGGGGATTTTGCAGTATCCTTCCCCTGCCACACCCACCAAGCCACGCCACACCCAAGCCACGCCCACAGAACCGGTAGTAAAAAAAATTGGATTTCACCACTGGTTTACAGAGTTAGCATCTTGCCACCAGCGATCTGGGTTCTCATTTGATCGGCCTCAGAAAGATGGAAGGCTGAGTCAACCTTGAGCCAGTCAGAATCGAACTCCTGGCAGTGGGCAGTGAGTTTAGCTTGCAATACTGCATTCTAACCAGTGTGCCACCACAGCTCATTACCCTATTAGCCACACATCCCAATTTTGCTCTGAAATGAGGGTGGTATGCCGTTAGAATTGCAGTAGAAACTGCATAATTAGAAGCCAGGCATTTGATTTGGTTTAAATCGAGTTGATTTAAATCACAATTTAAATCATGATTTAAATCACTAGTAAAAAGGCTTGATTTAAATCAACTCGATTTAAATCATAATTTTTAAAGAGCAACTGTCATCTCTGCTACTCCTTTGACCCACTGTTGACTCACCGATAGTCCCAGTGTTGCTGTATGAATATACAGCCTTGTGCTACATAACTAAGCTCCATTTCATGCTGAATCAACTAAATTATTTATGTATCTTAAATAGAAAACTATCTTACGATAGATTTTTACCCCCAAAGTTTTTTATTAAAATAAATTCGATAAAAATCGAAAAAATCCGATTTAAATAAAAAAAATCCAATTTAAATCAAAAAGATCTCATTTTTTTCATTTTTTTAAAAAAAAATCATTGATTTTTATCCACCCTGGAATACATTCACGTCAGCCAAATCAGGTTTCCAGAGAACTCTGTACAAAAATTTTAAAAATAAAAAAAAATTACCCAGAACGAGCCAGACTTCCATGGATGTAGGCAGCAGGGAGACTTCAAGCCTTCCCATAGACTGTATTTAAGTTTGTTCCCAAAAACTTTTCTGAACCCTTCAAAATGATCTATTTACTTCTTAAATAAAGCCATAAATTGTTGACAATCCAAACAGCTGTCATTATATATGCCTTTATCATGCTTGGCTGATAAACGGCTGGTCTACCTGGCATATAATTCCCTTTCCCTCATCTATCCTTCTTTCCTTCGTTCCCCCCTCCCAGTTTTATAAACCAATCTTGATTCTGTTTGGATTTTGGCAGCTTTTCGTGATAGACGCTGGCCATTTAACCGTTTTTTTCCCCTCTCCTTACACACACATACAAACACACGCCAGCACCACACATTAACAAAGCAGGTGCTGTAAAGAAGTGAATTCTGCTAAGGCTCGGAAAAACTTAGGCATTGTCCCAAATTTCTCCCAAAAATGAATTGAGTCTCCGGAGAAGGGCGGCATATAAATCAAATTTAAAAAAAAAAAAATTGGGGAAGTAGTTGAATATTCACAGTCTTCAGCTGAGGTGGCGCAGTGGTACTATACGGTCAAGAGCCGTGGTGGTGTGGTGGTTAGAGTGCAGTACTGCAGGCTGCTTCTGCTGATTGCCTGCAATTTGGCAGCTCGAATCTCACCAGGCTAAAGGTTGACTCAGCCTTCCATCCTTCCGAGGTGGATAAAATGAGGACCCAGATTGTTGGGGCCAAGAGGTTGACTCTGTAAACAGCTTAGAGAGGGCTGTAAAGCACTGTGAAGTGGTATATAAGTGTAAGTGCTATTGCTATCTTCCTTCCTTCCTTCCTTTCTTTCCTTCCTTCCTTCCTTCCTTCCTTCCTTCCTTCCTTCCTTCCTTCCTTCCTTCCTTCCTCCCTCCCTCCCTCCCTCCCTCCCTCCCTTTCCCATCCCATCCCATCCATCCCATCCCATCCTATCCCATCCCTTCCCTCCCTGTGGTTAGAATGCATTATTGCAGGCTAATTCTGCCAATTGCCATGAGTTCAATTCTGATCGGTTTAAGGTTGACTCAGCCTTCCATCCTTCCGAGGTGGGTAAAATGAGGACCCAGATTGTTGGGGCCAAGAGGTTGACTCTGTAAACATCTTAGAGAGGGCTGTAAAGCACTGTGAAGTGGTATATAAGTGTAAGTGCTATTGCTATCTTCTTTCCTTTCCTTTCCTTCCTTCCTTCCTTCCTTCCTTCCTTCCTTCCTTCCTTCCTTCCTTCCTTCCTTCCTCTCTTCCCTCCCTCTTTCCCCATAATTAGAATGCAGGATCCCAGGGATCATGTGATCACTATTTGTGACCTTCCTAGCTAGCTTCCAACTATCAAAGCCAATGGGGCAAGCCGGATTTGCTTAGTGACAGTGTAATTCATTTAACAACTGTAGTGTGTTACAGTTAACAATTATGGGAAAAAAGGTTATAAAATTGGGAGTGGTTCACTTAACAGTTGCTTTGCTCAACCCTGGAAATTGTGGTCCAATTGTGGCCATAAATCGAGGAGCAGTTGTAATAGTCATGTCCACAAAGCAGGAAACTTATCTAGCTTATCTAGCCATGCTTATTGCTATTGCTATACAAGGAGTGGGCAATTATGCCCCTTTTAGGACTTGTGGATGTCAACTCCCAGAATTCCTGAGCCAGCTGGCCGCTCAGGAATTCTGGGAGTTGAAGTCCATAGGTCATAAAGGAGCCGTAATAGCCCACCCCCAGTCTATACCAATGTTCCCCAACCTTGGCTACTTTAAGAGAGGTGGACTTCAACTCCCAGAATTCCTGAGAGCAAAGCCAATGGGGAAAGCTGCATTAATTTAACAACTGGGTGAAAAACTGCAGCACCGCGCTTAACAACTTTTGACTCCCCGAATGACTCACTGAATGACTCACCGAATAAACCCCTTTGCTTAACAGCAGAAATTCTGATCCCCAATTGTGGGTTGTTGTAACTCAAGGACTACCTGTAGTGCAAAGTGTGTGAAGCTGCATCACCACTTCATCTGGGATTATACGAGTTTTCTTTCTTTGTTTGTCGTTTTAATGGGCCAATCTTGCCGCATGGAAACACTGCAGTTTTTTGCACTTTTTTCCCCTTAAATTCACTGCCATTCTCCCACCCACCCCCCAATTAAATGGGGCTCTGGCACTGCCACAGTGGGGAGTTGGAATTTATTTCCATCCCTGGCATTACCCACCCCCTGACCCGTTTTGGAAATGTATAATGAAAGTAGAGAAACGAAACAACGAAGCTCCTCGTTGGCAACCTTGGTGTCATTTTAAGCCTTGTGAGTTGTCTTGTGCGATGGCTGTGGGTGCCTTTAAAGGGTCTCCGTGCATGTCTGCGCAAGTGTGTAAGCCTGAATGGGGAAATCAGCGCCTTCCCTTCAGGGCCTCAGTTTCCCCATCTGGAAAGTGACAGTCCTAATACCCTCCTGCCCACTGAGTTCCCTGATTGTGAAGTGCGGAGCTGAGCTAACATGTTATTACCGCTGCAATTTTTTTTCCCCCTTCCTGCCATTAAATCTTTGCCGGGAAAGAGGGAGGCGAGCAACTTTTCCATTGTGTATGAATGCTAAAAGTGCAGGGATTAGCAAAGGACACATTAGCCCAGCCCTGTTCTTAGCGCTGCTATCGTGCTTCAGCCTAACCTCCTCCCCACCCAAAATAAAATGCACAGAGCAGCTAAATATATACCTGCCGTTCGGAAGGTACATCTCTTTTTCTCTCTCTCTTTTGGAGGTGTGACTGGGGAAAAAAAACAAAAAACCCAGTAAAATTAGAGCTGCGGGTAGCGGCATTTTGGGTCTTCTCGGCTGGCATAATAATTTATTTTTTTCCTTCCCCCAAGGGAGATGGTATTTAACTTGTCTTGCCTGTTCCCGATAGTTATAATTACGTGCCCACTAATTTTACTGCAAAAAGCAGAGATATTGATGGATGGGGAGAGGGACCAAGAGTGGTGGATCGGATCCCTTGGTGAAGCCAGTTTCCAGAGGATGGTGTGATGTTTGTTTGTTGTTTAGGTAGCTTCACTATGGTCTAAGATGAACAAGGAAGAGAAGGAGGGATGCTAGGCACCAGACCTGCAAACCGGAGTGCTCATAGCTCTTTACAGATCGTTGGATAGACAGAGTTGGCACTCAAGACCAGAACTAATATGGTCTACTCATGCTTAATGGCATTTCAGAGCATTTCATTGTTCAGATGTCCTTCTGCAACTGAGATATATTCTAGCTCCCTTCCCCTTTCCCTTTCCCTTTCCCTTTCCCTTCCCCTTCCCTTCCCCTTCCTTTCCCTTCCCCTTCCTTTCCCTTCCCTTCCCTTCCCTTCCCTTCCCCTTCCTTCCCCTTCCCTTCCCCTTCCCTTCCCTTCCCTTCCCTTCCCTTTCCTTTCCTTTCCTTTCCTTTCCTTTCCTTTCCTTTCCTTTCCTTTCCTTTCCTTTCCTTTCCTTTCCTTTCCTCTCCTCTCCTCTCCTCTCCTCTCTTCCCCTCCCCTCTCCCCTCCCCACAGGCCTGCCTGCCTTATCTATCATTATTAAGGGAAGCAAGGGCATTAATATGAGAGCCAATCTTGTATAGTGATTGAGGCTGGAAACCAGGAGATTGGGAGTTCTAGTTTTACCTTATGCCAAAGCTAGCTGGGTGACCTTGGGCCAGACACTTTCCCACAGCCCTAGAAAGGAGCCAAGGGCAAAACATTTCTGAAAAGCCTTCCTAAGAAAGCTACAGGAAGTTGTCCAGGCAGTGATCTGGAGTCCAAAACTCAGAAAAAGAAGAGAGAGAGAGAGAGAGAGAGAGAGAGAGAAGGGGGAGGAAGAGGGGGGAGGAAGGGAAGGACAGGGAGGGGGAAGAGAGAAGGAAGAGGGACAGAAGGAAGGAAGGAAGGAAGGAAGGAAGGAAGGAAGGAATAGATGAAAGAAAGAAATGAATGCTTTCCTATCCAGAGAAGGATGAAGATGATGGATTCCTCAACAGAGCAATGGAGAAAAGTTGTCCAGGTCCTTGATGGCTAATTTTGTTTTTGAGAGGAATAACAAGCTGCCTCAGGCAAAATCCATTTTGTTATCCAAGTTAAATTTTAACTCCAGGCAATGAGCCTAGAAAACTGGCATCCATATACCGCCACTCAGGCATCTTCATGGTGCTACTTCCTAAGGCTCAAAACCTCCAAGAGATTTTTGCCACAATCCAAGTTGCCTGCACAGTCAGCATCACCAAGTTTTTCTAGGAAGGGAAGGGAAGGGAAATAGGCTGAGGACGAAACGGGAGAAACGGGATGGGAAAGAGTCCAAAGTCCCGAATGAGAACATTTGATGAAAGTTCAGCTTTCCCAGGAGGACGAGTTCTTAAATCAGGCTCAGGTAATCAACAACCACAAGATGCCCAGAAGGGGGGAAAAAAAACAGAAAGAGGAACGTGGTATAGCTAAGATTTACGAGTGTTCAGCTGGGCCGACGTTGTTTTCCCAGCTCCAGAAGAAGTCACAGCAAGCGTTCCTTCCCTTCCCCTCCTTCTCCGACTTATTTATTTATTTGTGTATATATTAACTCTCTTTCCTCATCCCCCTTAAATCTAGCAAATTTCTAACCCATATAAATCCAATTACCCATGTTTTGCCTTCAGGGAGTGAGAGAGATTAATGTGACTATTTTGGCAGGAATATAAAAGGAAAGAGGTGGTAATAACAATAAAGACTCATAAAGAGGAACTGATCGCCAAGCCTATGCCTGAAGCCAAGCTGTAATTCTTGCAACACTTTCTTGGCAATGCCAGCCAAGGACCTTTAAAAAAAACCACACACACAAAAGTAGGGACACAAGTTATTTCTGTGCCACAAATAGGTCCATCCGCAAAGGGACGCTTTCTACGTGATCAGCAAAAGCAGACTGTATACTTCCCTAAACAAGCCATTTCTACCCATTTGTACATCAACAACACAACTGCTGCACGTTTGTAGATGCGTATCCTTCACTCTAGATTCCGACAGGTGTTCTGAAGCATGTACAGGCCAGGAACAAGTTCCTTTGATTTTAATAAGAGAAATTAGGCTGAAAGAGTTTCATTGCCATCATGGATTTGGGGTCCGAGCGAAAGGGACGAAAAAGAGAGCAATACGCTTGAGTGCATTGATTTGCTTAGCCTTCTACTATCTTGTTTTGTTTTCATTCTGACTTACATGGGTACAATTATGTTACTGTCTGAGATCTAACAGCATCCTAAAAACCCATTGTTTCAGAACACTTTCAGATTGGACTTCCAGAGAATAAAAGAAAGGGGGACGGGAAAGCATGTGTTTGGAGCAGGGGTGAAATGTAAAATCTGTTACTACCGGTTCTGTGGGCGTGGCTTGGTGTGTGTGTGGGGGTAATGTGACTGGGTGGGCGTGGCCAACTTTTTTTTTTTTTTAACTTTTCAAAGCATTTTTTCTAATGCTTTGAAAAGCCTCTCTGCCGATCAGGAAGTCAGCTGGGATCGTCAGAGACTTTTCAAAGCATTTTTTTTACCATCTCTTCGGCCAAGAGGTTGCAGAAAAAAATGCTTTGAAAAGCTTCTGACAATCCCAGCTGAGCCGCATGATCATCAGAGGCTTTTTTTTTTACTTTTAAAAGCATTTTTTCATCAGAAGAGGTTGTAGAAAAAATGCTTTTAAAAGTAAAAAAAAAAAAGCCTCTGATGATCGTGTGGCTCAGCTGAGCATGGGCGGGGGGGGCCCGCAGGGATTTTTCCTACCGGTTCTCCGAACCACCAGCCGCCATCGTTACCGGATTGGGCGATCCGGTCTGAACCGGGAGCATTTCACCCCTGGTTTGGAGCTAATATGGAAGGTGACCAACTCTGGGTTTGAATTATAGCCTTGGTATAAATATACAGCCATTGTCACAACTTACAAAAAATTTCTTTACCATCATGGATTTGGGGTATGAGCGAAAGGGACAAAAAAGAGAGTGATACGCTTGAGTGCATTGATTTGCTTAGCCTTCCACTATCTTGTTTTGTTTTCATTCTGACTTACAAGGGTACAATTATGTTACTATCTGAGATCTAACAGCATCTTAAAAACCCATTGTTTCAGAACACTTTCAGATTGGACTTCCAGAGAATAAAAGAAAAGGGGGGGGGAAGCATGTGTTTGGAGCTAATATGGAAGGTGACCAACTCTGGGTTTGAATTGTAGTCTTGGTATAAATATACAGCCATTGTCACAACTTACAAAAACATTATTTACCATCATGGATTTGGGGTCTGAGTGAAAGGGAAGAAAAGGAGAGCGTCTGAGACTATGTATATGTCCCCTCAACCACCTCCACTCTTCTTTGCAGGTTGTGCCAAGACATCTCGTACTTCTGTTCCTATTCTTCCTTTTATAACCAGCTTTATCAGTGACATAAAGAGGGCTGCAAGCCAAGCAGACAAAGAGGTTGGCTTACTCAGCCTATAATCAAGTCTTCATGTTGTAAATAAGAGGCCAACTATTAGTAAAGGAAAGGCAGGAAGCATTTACATTTGTGCCGAAGGAAGTTTCTTTATGTTGTAATCATATTTAATTCAATCGGAGATGTTAATACTCAGATTGAAAAAAAAAAAAAGGTTTGGTGGTACATTCCGGATGTTGTTCTCTTTAGTAGCCACAGAGTTTGTGAATGGGGCAGACAGAAGCTTTCGGAAGGAATGGATGGAAACTGACCAAGGAGAGATTCAACCTAGAAATAAGGAGGAATTTTCTGACAGTGAGAACAATCAACCCATAAAACAGGAGTTGCCTTCAGAAGTTGTGGGAGCTTCATCGCTGGAAGCTTTCAAGAAGAGATTGGGCTGTCATTTGTCAGAAATGGTGTAGGGCAGTGATGCTAACTTTTTTGCCATCGCGTGCCAGGAGGAAGGGGGTACACGCACGCGTGCCCCACCCATAATTCTATGTGCCCAGCCCTCGCGCATGCACGCACAACACCCCTCCCACTCCCCCCTCTCCTGGCACGTGGTGGCCTAGTAGGCCTGTTTTTCTCTCTCACTTTCTAGGAGCCTGAGACTTTCTAGGAGCCTGGGGAAGGCAAAAACGGCCTTCCCTACTCCCCCCCCCCCCGAGGCCCTTCGGAAGCTGAAAACAGCCCGTTTGCCAACTTTTGTGCCCACGTGTGCCATAGGTTCATCATCATAGGTGTAGGGTCTCCTGCTAGGGCAGTGGGGGGTTGGACTAAATGACCTACAAAGTCCCTTCCAACTCTGGTAATCCGTAATCTGTAACACCACAATTGATGTTAATCTAAATGGTGCCAATTTTCCTTAAAAGGAGTTGGGTTTGGGAACTTGATTTATCTACCTTTGATCCATTGTTGGCTGATATCTCCCTTACTTTTCCCAAATCAATGTTTGGATTGAACAAGAAAGATAGAGATGAAGATAGAGATAGAGATGAGGAGATAGGCATTTTTTTTTGTTTTATGTATGTTTAAATAATATAATGAAAAGGGACGCAGTGGCTCAGTGGCTAAGACGTTGAGCTTGTCGATCGAAAGGTTGGCAGTTTGGCGGTTCGAAACCCTAGTGCCGCATAATGGGGTGAGCTCCCGTTACTTGTCCCAGCTTCTGCCAACCTAGCAGTTCGAAAGCAGGTAAAAAATGCAAGTAGAAAAATAGGGAGCATCTTTGGTGGGAAGGTAACAGCGTTCCGTGTGCCTTTGGCGTTGAGTCATGCCGGCCACATGACCACGGAGACGTCTTCGGACAGCGCTGGCTCTTCGGCTTTGAAACGGAGATGAGCACCGCCCCCTAGAGTTGGGAACGACTAGCACATATGTGCGAGGGGAACCTTTACCTGTACCTTAAATAATATAATGAGGATTACTTAAATTTGATACATGTGATAGAGATTACTAATATTGTTACTGCGAATCGGATTAATATGAATGATACCCAGCGCCAACTCTGTCCACACACAATATGGATGTATATTGAAAAAAAAAAGAATAAAAGATATAATTAAAAAAAAAGAACTTTCAGATCAGACTTCCACCGAACAACAACAACAACAACAACAACAACAACAACAACAACAACAAAACAACAACACCTGAACTGAATTAGAAAGTGGCAATTTCTGAGTGTGAGCTTTGTAGCCTGGGTATAAATATACAGCCATGGTGATGATGTTAGGTTTCCACATAATACATCCCATTTGATAAGATCTCCGAGGCAGGCAAATTTCTCAAAGAACGTTTTATTGGGACATATCAAATTGGCATATTGCGCCCATGTAACACCTTTCCTACGTGAGCTACACTGGCTCCCGGTGGTCTTCCGGGTGCGATTCAAGGTGTTAGTCATCACCTTTAAAGCGCTCCATGGCTTAGGACCTGGGTACCTACGAGACCATCTTTTGCCACCAATAGCCTCCCACCGACCAGTTCGTTCTCACAGGGAGGGTCTACTCAGGGTACCGTCAGTCAAATTATGTCGACTGGCGACTCCCAGGGGGAGGGCCTTCTCTGTGGGGGCTCCAACCCTTTGGAATGAACTGCCCTCTGAGATACAGAATATCCCTGATCTCCGTGCTTTCCGCCGTGCCCTCAAGACCCTGATGTTCCAACAGGCGGGGCTAAACATATGAACATGTGAATGTTTTTAAAATGTTATCTAATTTTGGGTTCTTTTTAATTGGGCCAAACTAAGTAATAATTTTAATTAGCAATTTTATGATGTTTGTGTATCTATATTTTTTCTTGACTGTACACCGCCTTGGGTCCTATGGGAGAAAGGCGGTATAGAAATATAAATAAATAAATAAATAAATAAATATTCCTGGTGAAAAACCGTCTCTAGATTCCCGCTGGTTTTTCACCCAATTATAATTAAAACTTTGTCACTCCCCCCACCCCCGTAGAGTCTCCAGTTACATGATCCAATCAGCATAAAGTCCAGTTTCTAGGTGACCTCAATCCAGTGGTGAAATCCAATTTTTTTTACTACCGGTTCTGGTGGGCATGGCTTGGTGAATGTGGCTTGGTGGGCATGGCAGGGGAAGGATATTACAAAATCCCCATTCCCTCCCCACTCCTGGGGGAAGGACATTGCAAAATCTCCATTTCCTCCCCACTTCTGGGGGGAAGGATACTGCAAAATCTCCATTCCCACCCCACTCCTGGGGGAAGGATACTGCAAAATCTCCATTCCCTCCCCACTCCTGGGGGAAGGATACTGCAAAATCCCCATTCCCTTCCCACTCCTGGGGGGAAGGATACTGCAAAATCCCCATTCCCTCCCCACTCCTGGGGGGGAAGGATACTGCAAAATCTCCATTCCCACCCCACTCCTGGGGGAAGGATATTGCAAAATCCCCATTCCCACCCCACTCCTGGGGGGAAGGATACTGCAAAATACCCATTCTCACCCCACTCTGAGGCTAGCCGGAGGTGATATTTGCTGGTTTTCCAAACTAGTCAAAATTTCCGCTACCGGTTCTCTGAACTGCTCAAAATTTCCGCTACCAGTTCTCCAGAACCTGTCAGAACCTGCTGGATTTCACCCCTGCCTCAGTCTCCACCTTTTGAACTCCTGCACCAGGTTCGCCCCTCCCAGATATCATCAAATACACTCTACACATGCACAGAAGCGCCATGCGCTCGTGCGCTACCAATAGTGAAACGGTAGCGCCGGGATTTGCATCCCACTATTGACCTGCACCAATGTCCTTGATTCTCAGGGGAAATAATTTTATTTAGGTTAAAAACACCCCAGCTATCTCTACACTCGCCCCCCCCTCCCTGTCCCCTTCCCTCCAGGCTGTGTCAGCCCTGCAGCAGTGAGAAGAAAATCCTCCCTAGAGAAAACTAACAAAAGAAAATGGCCACCATTCAGCCAACTTCAAGGTTGACAGACGACTTGCGAAGTATTACAACTGGATTAACATTTAAGGTCAGAAATATTGTCACCTGCTTTTATCACCCCCATTCGTACAGCATAAGCTCTTAAAACACGAGACGGCATAACATCATTGATCTTAGGATAAATATCAAGTGATTCTTGAGATAAAAAAGGAAATTAATAGGATAAATACTGAAGATCCAGACTTTTTCGGAAATCATTGGAGGCTAAACCGACTCGCTACTCCTCAGCTTCAGGTAGTTCTCGACTTACGACCACAACAGAGCCCAAATTCTCCATTGCTAAGCGAGACAATTGTTGAGTTGGGCCTCATTTTGCAACCTTTCTTGGCACTGTTTTCTCTTCTCTTCTCTTCTCTTCTCTTCCTATCTCATTATTTCTCTCCTCTCCTCTCCTCTCCTCTCCTCTCCTCTCCTCTCCTCTCCTCTCCTCTCCTCTCCTCTCCTCTCCTCTCCTCTCCTCTCCTCTTCCTATTCTATTCCAATTCCATTATTTATATCCTATTCCTCTTCTCCTCTCCTCTTCTCCTCTCCTCTCCTCTCCTCTCCTCTCCTCTCCTCTCCTCTCCTCTCCTCTCCTCTCCTCTCCTCTTCTTTCCTATTCCTATTCTATTCCAATTCCATTATTTCTACCCTATTCCTCTTCTCCTCCTCTCCTCTCCTCTCCTCTCCTCTCCTCTCCTCTCCTCTCCTGCCCTAGCCCTAGCCCTAGCCCATTATTTCTATTCTATTCCTCTTCTCTTCTCTTCTTCAAGTTGCCAACGTTGGAGACTCCTGCTTTCATACAATATACAAAGTCAGAATTTAATCCTGACTTTGATTATTATCCTGAATAACAGAATAAGGAGTCAGATGCTACCTAGGCAAGTTCTCAGCATTACGATGAAAAGGAACACAGCAGGACTCAAGATGTTTCTGTGGCACTGGCATGGCTTAATTAGGAAAGGGAAACCCACTTTGATCCTGAATTTTGACCTGGATATACAGGTAGTCCTTGATGTGTGACCACAATTGGGGCCAACTTTGTCGCTGCTAAGCAAGGCAGTTGTTAAGTAAACAATGCTGAATTTTACAATGTTTCCTTGCTACCGTTGTTAAGGAAATTACTGCAGGTTTAAATGACTCATACAGTTGTTCAGTGAAACCTGTATCCAACGTCCCTGTTCACTTTGCTGGTTGGAAGCCACCTGGGAAAGTCACACATGACATCAGGACGCTACAACTGTTGTAAATGCATGCCGGTTGCAAGTGCCTGAATTCTGATTAGGTGACCGCGGGGATGCTGCAAAGGTCATAAGTGTGAGGACTGGTCAATAAGTCACGTTTTTCAGCGCCGTTGCAACTTTGCATGGTTGCTAGATGAATTGTTGTAAGACGAGAACTACCCATGTAAAATAAATAAGAGAAGGACATAATATAGAGACAGGTGAAAGTTTTTTTTTTTTTGAAACAATCAAAATTCAGGAAGAACAGGAAGATTAAAAGAGAGAGAGAGAGAACACACTTAAGAGAAACACTGACATTAAACAAGTTCTCATTACAATATTAGGAACTCAATTAATTCCATCTTTTCTCATTTGCTTAGAATATTGGATTGTACCCTGGCAGACGTAGCTTGAAATTAGTATCAGTGTTCTCAAGGTTTTTTTTTCTTCTTCTTCTTCTTCTCCCCTTACAATTCTTATTCAATCTATTGAAAGAAAAATTTGCATTAGAAATTCTTTAAAAGGAGAAGAGAGTTTAACTGAAATGGTTCGTGGCAGACTGTGGATCTTTTGTGATTTTTAAATTGGATTGTAGTGAGTTATTGTGTGACTTTTTGATGTTGCAATGTATTATTTCCTATTGTGCCGAACACAATATTGGGCTGCGTGCATGAATGTTGTATGTCTTATGCTTCAGTCATTTTTTTTTTCCAGCGAGTTGCAGTTGCATGAGGTTTCCATGCTGCCTTTCAACCTTCAAAGACATCAGAAAGGAATTTGTACTAAGGTTTTTTTCAGTCGTAAGGCTGCTGTTGCTGCTAAATCTTGCCCTAAGGAAATGGTTGGAGGTTTCCCCCCTTCCAGCAAAGTAAAATATTTGCAGCTCAGGGTTGAACTGTGAGGTCCTTGGTACTCTCTGATCTTGGCAGTTTTCTTGCAGGCATTTCATTACCAAACTAGCATCTTCATTACCAAACAAACATCTTCAATGCTAGAAGGAAGTGAGGTGTGGGAGGAGGAGGAGGAAGAGGAGGAGGAGGAGGACTGTAGCACTGATGATTTATTTATTTATTTTATTTATTGGTTCGATTTATATGCCGAGACTCAGGGCGGCTTACAATGCGTTAAGCAATAGCCTTCATACTTTTTGTATATACCTGCTTAGTAGGGCTTTCGGCTCCCCCTAAGTGGTGTTCTTTTTATACAAAGTCAGCTTATTGCCCCCACAATCTGGGTCCTCATTTTACCTACCTCGGAAGGATGGAAGGCTGAGTCAACCTTGAGCCTGGTGAGATTTGAACTTGCAGTAATTGCAGGCAGCTGGCTGCTAAGTGCTACTTAACAGCACTTTAGTCCGCTGCGCCACCAAGGCTCCTGATGTTATCTAATTTGGGTAACAAAACGTTTGAAAGTACACAATCAAGCCCAGTGAGCACTAAGGACCACAGATTTCACCCCTTCCTATAAAGAAATGTGGATGAATCACTTCCCATTTCATCTGGCCAAAGGTTTGGAGGAGACCTCTGAAATTTAGTTGTGACTTGTCGATCGAAAGGTCGGCAGTTCAGCGGTTCAAATCCCTAGTGCCGCATAATGGGGTGAGTTCCCGTTACTTGTCCCAGCTTCTGCCAACCTAGCAGTTTGAAAGCACGTAAAAAATGCAAGTAGAAAAAATAGGGACCACCTTTGGTGGGAAGGTAACAGCGTTCCGTGCACCTTTGGCATTTAGTCATGCCGGCCACATGACCACGGAGACGTCTTCGGACAGCACTGGCTCTTCGGCTTTGAAACGGAGATGAGCACCGCCCCCTAGAGTTGGAAACGATTAGCACATATGTGCGAGGGGAACCCTTTACCTGTACCTTATGTCTGCCAAAGACTTCTTCTTGTGCAAATCTCTGGCTCTGTGCCTCGGTTTTCCAGTCTTATCCATACCTTGAATTGCTGATGGACTCTCTTGGAGAAGCTGCATATATTTGAATGATTGTTTTAATGATCAATGGATTTCTGCACCATTAAACTCTCCATTTCAAATGGCAGAGAAAATGGGATGTCTTGAGAAGGCTTTGAGTATTGATTTTGGGATAAAAGGAGCTGAAAGGATCATGACATCCCTTTCCAAATTGCGCCACTGATTCTTTCACTTGGGTTAATGTTCAACTTACAGTAGTCCAATTTCATTCCCAACTGCTGGAGTTCGTGTCGTCTATTTATCCACGAGGTTGAGATGAGATTCCCTATCTTGTGTATGAATCTTCTTTTTATTTTTGTTTTATTCTGGGCAGTTGTTCTTGAGTCTGTTATACCAAAGAACAAACATCACGATTCTGACATAAGGTCAAGGAGAAAAAGTCTTGTCAATTCCTCTTTTTTTTCCCTATAGCTTTGCTTTGCTTTTTAAAAAAACAAACAAACAAAAAAAAACATATCAAACCCAAAGCCATAGTTCAGAAGACTCAGTGGCAATGTTCAGATAAAATGCTGCACAGGAGTGTCTGCGGAGTATGGTCAAAGACACACCAAAAAAATCAAGATTGTAGCTGGAAGCTACAATCAAAGCTCTGTCTGTTTTCTATGTGCTTTGACAACACTGTTGTCATCACAACATTGACTGTTGTGGCCCGCCAGCAGCCTGCACAGATTGTTGCTGATCCCAACGACGAGGAGGCTGGTGTGGTGTCACGTCAGCAGCCTGTGCAGCCGGCGCTCGAGTTGGACAGCGAGGAGGCTGAAGAAGATGTAGTGCCAGAGGCAGGGATTCAGTTAGGGCCTCCAGAACCTCCAGAGTCCTGCCTGGACTACTGCAATGCTCTCTACATGGGGCTCCCCTTGAGGAGCATCCGGAGGCTCCAACTGGTGCAGAATGCGGCCACGCGGGGGATTATGGGAGCGAGGGGTCGCTCCCATGTGACACCTCTCCTGCGTGAGCTGCATTGGCTTCCAGTGGTCTTCTGGGTGCGCTTCAAGCTGTTGGTCACCACCTTTAAAGCGCTCCATGGCATAGGACCTGGGTATTTGCGGGACCGCCTTCTGCCGCCGATAGCCTCCCACCGACCAGTACGCTCCCACAGAGAGGGACTCCTTGGGGTGCCGTCAGCCAGGCAATGTCGGCTCGCAACCCCCAGGGGGAGGGCCTTCTCTGTGGCAGCTCCTGCCCTCTGGAACGATTTGCCCCTGGAGATACGAAGGATATCGGATCTCCAGCTTTTTCGCCGTGCCCTAAAAACTTTTCTTTTCCATCAAGCAGGGCTGGCGTGAAACCCCCCCCCCCCTTTTAAGTCTTTTTTAGCTTTTTAAATTGTCAAATGGGTTTTAGTTTTCAATGTTTTAAATTTTTGGGCCACAGTTATTTAATTCTTTTAATAATTTTAAATTTTGTATTGATATGTGTTTTAGTTCTGGCTGTGCACCACCCTGAGTCCACTAGGAGAAGGGCGGGATATAAATTGAATAAATAAAATAAAAATAAATAAATAAGTGAAGAGGATGAAGTGGAGGAGCCTCTTCTCAATGCACGAGCACGCAGAGCTGCCAAAAGGCAGGAGTGGTTACTCAGGAGGAGATCTCCTCGAGAGTAAGGCTTGGGGCTAATTGGCCACTCCCTTAGCCTATTTAAATTTGCACACAGTTTGTAAAAAGGTGCAGGAAACAATGTGTGTTCGTTTGGTCGTTCGCTGATCATTGAGTTTGGATTTTCTCTGCAAACTTTGCTTCTGGGCTATCTGCCAACTCTTGTAAGACTCTATCTTATCTGTGGAATTTCGGGCAGGTTGTTAAGAACGTTTTATTAACAGCCTGCATTTGCAAAAGACTGCGTTTTGAAGTAAACTGAGTTTTGTTCGGCGTTTGTGTGTGCTGCGTTCTTTGGGATCCGTAGCTGGGGCAGAACAATTGACTCTTTTTTTATCGGGTTCTGTAGATACCCCTGTACAACACTCAAATGATTAAAGCATATTTTCTTACAATGAAATAGTAATCACACAACATGTGTGCTTCGCTATCGTGAGAAATAATCATGTACCCAATCTC
Source organism: Pantherophis guttatus (assembly GCF_059756535.1). Taxonomy (NCBI): domain Eukaryota; kingdom Metazoa; phylum Chordata; class Lepidosauria; order Squamata; family Colubridae; genus Pantherophis; species Pantherophis guttatus. The sequence continues at coordinate 24,758,444 of NC_142071.1, read as the reverse complement.
GTTCTAGAGCCTATTTTGGTACTCTTGTCAGGGGTGTGCTGCTGGAAGTTTGCAGGGGTTCAGGAGAACCTCTAGCTAAGATTCTGTGCAGTTTGGAGAACCCCAAAATCTCACTCCTGGCTGGCCCTGCCCACCCCACCCCTCCACTCCCAGGAGTCCCCACACGGCCCGTTTTGCATGCAGGTAAGTGCAGGGTGCACGCGGAGGCTCAGGGAGGTGAAAAACGGGCCTACCGGAAGTTCATGAAGGCTGGAAACAGGCTTGTTTCCAGCCTCCAGAGGGCCTCCGGAGCCTGGGGAGGCCATTTTCGCCCTCCCAAAGGCTCAAGAAAAGCCTCCGGAGCCCAGGGAGGGCAAAAACGCCCCCCACCATGGTGCAGGAGGCCAACTAGGCCATGCCCACCATGACCACGCCCACCTAGTAACCAGGCAGAGTACCCCTTGCTAAAATTTTTGAAGCCCACCCCTGACTCTTGTATAATGTGTAGCTTAGCTCAGAGTCTGCAGCTGAAGTGGTACAGTAGAAGAAGCTAGCCCAGCTTCTCACAGGTCTAAGGCTGGTATTTTCTGACAGAAATAGGGAATTAATGACAGCGATATTATTGCTGCATTATTGACTCTGCTAGTTGTGTGGTGTGGCAACTTAGTGGTTTTTGCTTCCCACCCGAAAGGTTTGAGAAATCAATCCTAGGTAGTAGCAGATGTTTCTCTCTTAGGGTGCAAAGAAAAAAAAAATCTGCTGTGAACCCCATGTGGCATCAGGAAGGGCATCCGGCCAGTAAACTCTCAGTTCCGTCCAAGTTACCAGGACTCTACCCCGAATTAAAGGGATTACAAGGGTTGTAAAAAGTTTTTTTTTTAATTGACTCTGTTAGTTTGTGTCCTAGTGTGAGTTCTTGTACAGTTTTTCTGCTACCCCCATGCCTTTTCTCGTCCCCCAGTGCAAAATACAAACAAGTAAAATCAAAACAACAACATCCAGCCCCTCAACTAAATCATTGAGTAGATCAACGGAAATCACGGAAAGCTTAGTCCGAAAAGCGGAGAGGGAATGAAATGAGACATTTTATCTCATATTTCAGCACGTTCAGTTCCTGTAGACAGGGCTGCCACCAACGTTGAAACGCAGCCCAAGCACTAGAGTCTTAAGCCCCAGAGCCTGCCTGAAAACTTATCAAATGACAGGCTCCCAATTGAGATCCTCCAGAGGCCTTAAATGCAGTTCTGCTCCATTTCTAAAACAAGTTTCATCTACCCTGAGAATCCTTGATTTGATGTGACATCTCCCTTGGCTGGCTTCTCTTGATGTTTCTCTTTGTTTCCGGCTACAGCAAGCAGGTAGATGCTTTAAGGAAGTTTGTAGACTCATTTAGGGTCGTTTGTGTGTCTCTTCGCGGGATCACGGATTGTTTACTTGCAGGTAACTATTATCCTGGAGCAGGAATAATATAAAAGGGAACTGTGAACTCAACATTAATGAATGGATTAAGTAGCCACGGGTAGATCATTACGTGCCAATCTCAGTGTGACCATCTGCAGCGTGGGATTAAATAAGCCTACCTTGTAGGGATGTGATGCTAATTATTAAGAGAATGCTGGTGTTTTTGGCAATTAAACCATCTGTTCCTTATCTTTCTCTTTCACATAACTCATTAGAGGCAAATGTTCACTTTTCGATGCCATCCTGGTCATTGTTGGATGATATATAAAATCTGACGAAGGTACAAATAAACTTTATCAGGAGTTGGCTAGGCAATGCTATCCGATGGGGACACCAAATGGTGGATTCTAATTCTAACAACCCAAAAGTTGGAATAGATCAGGGTTTCCCAACCTTGGCAACTTTAAGACACGTGGACTTCAACTCCCAGAGTTCCCCAGCCAGTCAGGGAATTCTGGGAATTAAAGTTCATGCATCTTAAAAGTCGATAAGGTTAGATCAGATGAAGAAAAGGGCCACTGTCATTCAGTCCAGACCAAATAAATATGAATTCTCAGCCAGGTGAGTGATTCAGAAAGACAAGGTATATAGTATCGACAAGGTATATAGTATACCTTCAGAAAGGTATATAGTATCGATGCAAATTTATGCTGGCTTGAGCTAAGAATGAGGACACTGATTGGATTCTTGGCCCATTCTGTTGGCCAATAGTTGGATTACTTGGGATAGGGAGTAAATTCCATTCCAAAGATGGTTTTTCTGCCCTGAAAACATGGGTGAGCTCCTGGGGGTTTGGCAAAATTTGGGTAATCCTCTAGCCAAGGATCGCCAGGGTTCGGCGAACCCCCAAATACCAACCCTGGCTGGCTACGCCAACCCCGCCCCTCCTACCCTGCCCATTCATCACTCCAGGTAAGTGCAGGAGCCGTGCGGAGGGTCTCGTAGGGCAAAAAATGGGCCTACTGGAGGTTCCGGAAGTCTGGAAACGGGTGTTTCCGGCCTACGAAGAGCCTCTAGAGCCCAGGGGAAGCTGTTTTCGCCCTCCTGGATGCTCGGGGAAAGCCTCTGGAGCCTGGGGAAGGCAAAAACTGTGATGCTGGCGGCCGTCTAGACCACGCCCACCATGGCCATGCCCACCCAGCAATGGGGCAGGAAACCCATTGCTAAAGAATCTAAAGCTCACCCCTGCCTGAAAAATATGACGATTTTCTGTGGTGGATGCGTTAAACTTCTTAAGATAAGAAGGATTTCATTCCACCTGGAGCTGAATAGCGATGCATATTTGAAACAGAGTTAGAAACCTGGAGGCATTTATTGCTATGAACTTGACAAGCTTCCCTTGTCTTCCCTAACATCTTTTGACATTTATCGATTCCCTTTGTTTATTATTTAGCAGTAAACCACTTTGTCAACCCTGACGTGAACCTGGCTGAGGGCATCTTGGAGGCTTCAGGGTTGCCACACAACAGAGCGAGAGGGGGAAATAGCTCGATGGGGTTTTGTAGCCAAAACAATAAAGTTTTCCTGTGGGAACCAAGGACATTCTCACAGGTGGCTGGCCAGAGGAGGAGTGAAGTAACCAAGCAACCGACCAGCACCTTGATTGGACAGCGTGATCAGTGACTTAGGGGAAAGGGAATACTTTTACTGTTTAATTAAGGGAAAGCCATGGGAACTTTCAGAGTCGGCTTTCACCAGTTGTGCCAATATGATGTATCCAATAAATGGTTCTTTGAGGAATTCCCTGCCTTGGAGTTCTGCTTTCTATGGGTGCATTATTTGGAACACTGACACACTTCAGATTTAACCTCATGCCTGTCTGTTCTGATCAGTTGGGTTGCAATCATTAAGGTGTCAAGCCCAGAAGTGGAATTCAAATATTTTTACTACCGGTTCTGTGGGAGTGGTGTGGCTTGGCAGGCGTGGCAGGGGAAGGATACTGCAAATCCCCATTCCCTCCCTAATCCAGGAGAAGGATATTGCAAAATCTCCATTCCCACTCCACTCTGGGACCAGCCAGAGGTGCTATTTACTGGTTCTCCGAACTACTCAAAATTTCTGCTACCGGTTCTCCAGAACCTGTCAGAACCTGCTGAATTTCACCCCTGGTCCTGCCCCGCTTCCTAACCCTTCCCTATGAATCTTGAGCAAACTAGAGGAAAGGCTGAGTATTCTGCAACAATTTGAAGCAACCCAGCAAACTTGAACTTCCTAGGGAGAAATTCCAAGTCTTAAAAGTTGCCAAGGTTGTACACCCCTGATGTAGAGTTTGGTATTAAGTCGGGGGAACTATCTAAATGTTTTAAATAAAGAACTAGATAAGAACTCAAAAGACAGCTCTTCCCTAGACATTCTCGGAGTATATCTTTAGTGATGCTAGTAATTTGCTTCAGTTTGGCACGATTTCTTTCTATGGGTGAAGAAAGTGCTTTGGAATAAGTCAACATATCTTTTGGATATTGCAGCCATTGATATTATCTTGGCAATAATATTGAGGTCGATTGCCCTTCTCTTCCTTTGGAATTGTTTTTTACTTCCTAATCTAGGTTACACCCCTGTAGGTCTTCTGTTGGGCTCCCATCCAGATATTAACCGAATCCATCTCTGCTTAACTTAAAAGATCAGCCAAGGCCAGCTAGCGTGGCCATCAACTCTTGGTTTCCCGATCTCTTATTGCAAGTCAGTCTACTTGTTTCCCAATTCTTGTCTTGAGACCTGATTTTATTTATTTTGTCAACAAGTACAAGGAAACAAGTAACAGTATAGACATGGACATGGACACATGAAAAAAATTGGCACAAATAAAAGGATATAAATAGACAAAACATAGTCATAAACACATAGAATGATTACATATAAATGGGGACAGTAGGATAGGGATGGTAGGCACGCTGCTGCGCTTATGCACGTTCCCTTAGGGACCTCTTAAGAAAGGTGAAAGGTCCACGGTAGACAGTTTAAGGTAAAAGGTATGGGGGTTAGAGAGACTAACAACAGGATCAGGTAGAGTGTTCCAGACATTTACTACTCTATTCCAGAAGTCGTATTTCCTACAATCAAGATTAGAGTGAATGACATTGAGTTTGTATCTATTGATAGTCCTTGTGTTATTGTGATTGAAGTTAAAGTACTCATTTACAGGTAGGACCTTTTGATAAATAATCTTATGAACTAAGCATAGGTCAGAACGTAGACCGCGTATGTTCTGCCCCAGCTATGGATCCCAAAGAACACAGCACACACGAAGTTTGTACAAAACTTAATTTACTAAAATAACTCTGTCTTTTTCAAAACAAAGGCTGTTAATAAACTTTCTTAACAGTTTACAAGAAACCAAAGATAAAGTAATCACAATCTTACTAAGGTTGGCAGAAAGCCCAGAAGCAATTTGCAGAGAATCCAGACGCGAAGTAGAGTGAGCTAAAGTTGTTCCCTACAATTTGCTTCAGTCAGCGTTCCTCCTTAAATAGGCTAAGGGAGTGGCCAATTAGCCCCAAGCCTTACTCTCGAGGAGACCTCCTCCTGAGGAGCCACTCCTGCCTTTTAATAGCTCTGTGCACTCATGCATCGAGAAGAGGCTCCTCCGCTTCTTCCTCTTCACTTATGGGAGCTTCTGGAGGTTCCGAAGGCCCTGGCTGAATCCCCGTCTCTGGCACCACATCTTCTCCAGCCTCCTCATTGTCTGACTCGAGTGCCAGCTGCACAGGCTGCTGGCGCAACACCACACCAGCCTCCTCACTGTCGGAATCAGCTACAATCTGCACAGGCTGCTGATGGGCCACAACAGCGTAGTTCGAGGCTATCCAGACCTAAAATCTTGCCAGCTGTTCTCCCAGAACAGTAGCAAATTGGCTAACACCATCATAATATGTAGCCTGCTACAGGCCGAAGAAGAAATCGTCAATTTACAGTGTGTTAAATGGTCAATATTATAAACAGGCTCAATATGGGCCAAGCATTGATTGAATGAACTGGAGCTAGAGGCAGATTTAGAGGTTCTGTCTGCCAAAAGAGAGGGTACATTGTGTTAAAGGAAGGTAGGGGGTGAGGGGTAGGGAATGGGAGAGAAACTATTTGGCAGTTATTACAGTTTAACAACTCTGTATATCTGTTACACAGTTGTTAGTACTATACAGGCCTTAAATAATCAATTGGTATTTAATTAGCATACAGTACAATTACTGCCTTCTTAAATCTATAATGATAAACCAAAGTTGCAAGTTATTGGATGCTAATTACCAGCTGATGATTAGAAACAGGGAAAGAAATTTGCCAGCCTCATTCGCGATATAATATGGCATGTCCATTGCCTATTGCGGAGCAAAACAGCGTGCCTTGTTTTTCCCTCTGCTTTAGCAATCAATGGCTGTTTAATGTACAATATTTGTCTAATTAACTCTAAATTATATTCTCATCGACAACTTTTCTTGGATAAGAGATCTGCATCGCATATGATGGATTAGACACAGAAGCCTCTGGTTAGCGGAGTGGCAGCCTGTTCCTGTAGGAAACGGATTCCAATTTGCACCCCTCTTCCTTTTCTTACTTGACCCTCTTGTGTTTTGGCTTCCGTGCATCGCCGGTTTCGGCCGGTTCCAGGCAGCAGGGATTGCTGCTGCTGTCACCACCGCCAATTCCTGCCACCTGGAACCAGCCAAAAATGTAATGCACAGAGGCCAAAAACGGGGCTTGCGGAGGCCGAAAATGCAACGCGCGGAGGTGGCGATCGGCGGCGATGTGCTGTGGTGATCTCCACAGCCTGGAACAGGTCTAAAATTGAGTGCACGAAGGCCAAAAATGTGACGCACAGAGGCCAAAAACGGCCGAAGGGTGCGGACTGGTGGGCGGGCGAGGCTTTGGCAATATTCGGTGTAAAAGACGCAGCACAATTTTCACCCACTTTTAGTGGGGGGCAAAAGTGCATCTTATTCTCCAAAAAGTACTGTACTTTCATATTTTGTATCGTAGTCTATCTTATAACTCAATAAAAATATGAAACCGAAAATGTGGAAATAGCTTGCCCTTATAGTCTTCAGCACCAGCACTTCCTATATGCTGCTAACTCATTCCGACTAACTTTTATGAAGACAGACAGTCACTTGTGGGATGCTACCCACCATAAATGTAATAATAAGAAAAAGAAATAGCAATCTCAGTAGTACTAGAAGGTGGTAGAAGCAATAGTTTGCATTGTGGTCAGTTTACGATTGACAGATGCTGACAGATTCATGAATACTTGATGAGAGTTCAGAAACCAGGTTCAAGTCCTGCTTTAGGGAGATCGGCACACTTCCTCATAATTGTTCCTGGCAAACCACTGCCCATCCCAGTTGCTCAGGGAAGGGCGAAGGAGTTATTTTGCAGAGAAGAAATGGGTCATTTGGGTAGCCTGAGTGACAGACTTGGATAGAGTGCCCCCAGGCTGTATCTGAAAATCAGCTTGTCCTTCACACTCCAAATGGATGTTAATAACTGCACGGAATGGATGTTAAAGCAGAAAATGCTAGAAAATGAGGCAGTAGGAGTCTGAAGGAGAACATCTAGGAGAAAGGGTGTCAGGTCTACTGAGCCAGCTGCTTGCCGTATAGCACATCATCATCATCTTCATTGAACAACCCCATAATCCCTTGCGGGGAGGAGTCTGGGCAACTGAATGGAGCTAGCAGAGTGTTTTAATGGCCGGATGCCCTTCCTATCACCAATGCGGAGTTTTGTTCCGCAGATATATTCTCAGTGTGTCCAGAGAGAGAAATATCTGCCTCTACCTAGAATCGAACTCACAGCCTCCTGATTGTGAGTTGAGAGCTCCACCTTTAGGCCACCGCACCACTCTGTGCCATATAGCTGTTCTGACCTAGGCTTCCTGATACAATAAAAGCACACAATGAGTCCCAAAAACCCTCTTTTTATTTCCACGGCTGTGAATTCAGAGCCTGTTCATTCCCAATCTGTTCATTCACAGAGGAGTCCCAAATAATTGTAAAGATACAATTGAATAGATAGATTGATAGAAATCTGCCACACCACGCCCACCAAGCCACGCCCACAGAACCGCTAGTAAAAAAATTTGGATTTCACCACTGTGTTCATTGTACTATTTAGCCTTCTCATCTTCGTAAGTCAAGACTGGGATATCCTTGGTCCGGGAGATGGCAAATCAGTTTCATTTGCAACCAGCAAGGCTAATACTATCTACAGCCCAGACAGAGATGCGTAAAGTGTTTCTGTGAAGTTTCATTCCTGAATTGCGATTAGGGGGTGAGAATTGGGCTTCCTTTCATCTGCTGGTGAGCGGAATGCACAAGACTTCTGCTGATGGATATGATTTATGCTTCCCGCTGTTTGAATGACCCAATTTTTACTTCTTCTGTTATATAACTCTTCACTTCATCACTTTCTAATTGATTTCCTCAAGACAGTATCAATAGTTCAAGGACTGACTACAAGAGATGCATATCTATCTATCTATCTATCTATCTATCTATCTACCTACCTACCTACCTACCTACCTACCTACCTACCTATCATCTGTGTCTCTAGAATCTGTCTGTCTACCTACCTACCTACCTACCTACCTACCTACCTACCTAGTACCTATCATCTGTCTCTAGCATCTGTCTGTCTGTCTGTCTGTCTGTATCTATCTATTTATCTATCTATCTATCTATCTATCTATCTATCTATCTATCTATCTATCTATCTATCTATCATCTATCTATTTTAGTTATTTGCTATCTATCTATCTAGCTAATCTAATCTGTGTATCTCTATCATTTATCTGTGTGTATCACTTCTCCCTCTCCCTCCCTCCCTCCCTCCCTCTCTCTCTCTCTCTCTCTCCCTCTCCCTCTCCCCTCTCCCCTCTCCCCTCTCCCCTCTCCCTTTGCTATGGCATTGTAGTTGGGGGCCAAGATTTCCCCATATAGCCCATCTAATTCTTATCACTTTAAGAACAAAAAAGAGGGGATGTATCAGGCAGAAGTTTCTTCATCATGGAATTATTTTCATCCACGAATTGTAATTCCACGCTCATATGGCTCAACCGATCATCATATGCTTCTTCTTCAGCATGGTGTCATCGCATAATATCCTCTTTCTCAGCCCTGAAATTTCTCCTTGTTTTGTCAGAGATTTATCCTCTTAGCTCTCATGTCAAATGAGAAGTTCGTTTAAATGCAGACTATCTACGTCTGTGGTCATTCATGCCCACCCCCCTCTCTCTGTCTCTCTCTCTCTGTGTGTCTCTCTTTCTCTCTGCCTCTCTCTCTCTCTCTGTCTTTCTCTGTCTCTGTCTCTCCCTCTCTCTCAATCTCTCTCTCTCTGTGTATGTCTCTCCCTCTCCCTCCTCTCTCTCTCTCTCTCTCTCTCTCTCCCAGATGTCTTTTTCTGAATTCTTTCAGCATTTTTATTTGTCTTTTTTGCTGGAGTTACAGGCTGGTATTGCTCCACAGTGAGAACACTTGGTGCTAATGAAGAGGACATCGGAAATGACTCCCCTAAATATTGAAAGGAAAAGGTTAAAGACCTTTTTGAATGCCTCGTAGTCAAAAGAACTCTTAAAGCCTCTCTTTTCCACAGAATAATTCAAGAAAATTATCAGTGCTTAACTCCTGACAACATTAGGCCCTTCTTTGCCTTTTAATATCAGCTCCATCCCTAATGCAATGATGCTACTTTGGTCGAAAAAATCTGATAAAATCCATCGTGGACTGACTCAGAGCACAAAAGAATGTAGAATCATAATGCAGAGTTCAGTAGGAAATGGATTTCTAATAAGCAGTTATTAGCCCAACTTTACAAGAGCTGGTGTTTCTTGCAAGGACTATGTACAGTAACCAATGGCAATTTCTAGAAATTAAATACAAATTAATTCCCACAACTGGAGAGAAAAGTTTATTTATAGTATTGCATTTATTAGTGCTGCGTTTTTTTTTAAAGGATGCCATCCTTGTTTTTGTTAATTACAGTTTGCTAAATAATTTTCTTCACGTAGGCATGAATTTTAAGTAGCAAAAATATTATTGTTGAATCGCAGGAAATACGTGTGAGAGGGAAATGTGCTTCAGTGGGTTCTTTCTTAAGTCTGGGCAGTGGAAACAGCTGCATGTAAGGGTGTTGTTTGTTCCTGCTGATGGAAAGGGACAAAATAAGCAAATAATCAAGATCCTTTTTATTATTATTATTTTAATTTTTATTTCTCATTGACATATTTAAGTGTACAATCTCTTATCCATCAGTAATCATCATCTTATCCTTTAACTTTCATTTTTATTTGTTTGGGGCTGCTCTTTTACCATTTCCTCTTCTTTGTTTTACCACAACTTTTCCTCTTCTTCTTCCCTCTTCTTCCTTCTTCTGTCCCTTTCTACTTTCTTCATTCGTCCTCTCCTCCCCTTCCCCACTCCTCTCTTCTTCCTCCCTTTCTAACCCTCTCTCCTACTCTTCTTTCCCTTCCCTTTTCTTCCTCTCCTTCTCCCTCTCTTCTATCCCTCTCTCTCCTTTCCTGTCTTCTCTCCTCCTTCCCTCTCTCTATTCCTCTCTCCTTTCCCACTCCTTTGTTGTATCCATTTTCAATTTAATCTAGAATGGTATTTGAGCAGCCCCAATTTTCTATTTACATATATCTTCATTTCAAATTCTTTTTTGTTTCGTGATTACATCTGTTTTATCATTCATGTACACTTTTTCTCTCCCCTCCTTCCCCCTTTTCCATTTACCTAGGCATCATCTGAGTTTCTATTCTTTTTGTTGTCTTTTCTTTTATTTGTCTTTTCCCTATCTACTTCCTCTCTCTATCTTTATTTATATTTCTTTTCTAACCAATCATAAAAACTTCCCCATGTCTTGAAATACATTGATTCCATATTTCAGGATCTATAACAAGGCCAAAGGGATGCGGTGGCTCAGTGGCTAAGACATTGACCTTGTCAGTCGAAAGGTCGGCAGTTCAGCGGTTTGAATCCCTAGTGCCACGTAACAGGGTGAGCTCCCGTTCCTTGTCCCAGCTTCTGCCAACCTAGCAGTTTGAAAGCACATAAAAAATGCAAGTAGAAAAACAGGGAACACCTTTGATGGGAAGGTTACAGTGTTCCGTGCGACGAGGAATGAGGGCTCTGCGTTGGAGGCAGGGATGGGGCCAGGGCCATCTGGGAGTGATGTGCGGACTCGGAGCCTCCAGAGGCTGACAGTAGAGAGGCAGAGGAACAGGAGGAGTTTGTTCCTAGTGCACATATGAGAAGAGCTGCCAGAAGGCAAGAGCAGCTCACACCCCCACTAGCAGTTAAAAGGAAGAGACAGCTGCGATCTCACATTGCTCCTGGAAGCACGAAGCCGAGAACACCAGCCTGAAGATGACGAATGAGACTTCGTCGAAACGTCGCCAAGACACTTCCAATTTTACGTGGGAGAAGACCCGAATAACCAAAGACCTACATATATATATATATGTATGTATGTATGTATGTATGTATGTATGTATGTATGTATATGTATATGTATATGTATATATATATCTCGTAGGGTTTATGTGTGTTTTTCTTCTAGCCAGGTTTTCCCTACGTAGGGAAAAAACCTTGGCTACGTAGGGAAAACCTGGCTAGAAGAAAAACACATACACACACACCTATATATATATATATACACACATACACACACACACACACACACACATATATATATATATATATATATGCTTTGCCAACAGGGTTTGCATGTAAGAATGCACATTAGTGCATTCTAAGAGCCCTGGTGGAGCGGTGGTTAGAAGGCAGTATTGCAGGCTAATTCTGCCGATTGCCAGTAGTTTGATCCTGACCAGCTGAAGGTTGACTCAGCCTTCCTTCCTTCCTTCCTTCCTTCCTTCCTTCCTTCCTTCCTTCCTTCCTTCCTTCCTTCCTTCCTTCCTTCCCAGTGGTTAGAATGCAGCATTGCAGGCTAATTCTGCCCACTGCCAGCAGTTCGATCCTGACTGGCTCAAGGTTGACTCAGCCTGCCTTCCTTCCTTCCTTCCTTCCTTCCTTCCTTCCTTCCTTCCTTCCTTCCTTCCTTCCCAGTGGTTAGAATGCAGCATTGCAGGCTAATTCTGCCCACTGCCAGCAGTTCGATCCTGACCGGCTCAAGGTTGACTCAGCCTTCCATCCTTCCGAGGTCGGTAAAATGAGGACCCAGATTGTTGGGGGCAAGAGGCTGACTCTGTAAACCGCTTAGAGAGGACTGGAAAGCACTATGAAGCGGTATATAAGACTTAAGTGCTATTGCTAGTGCTGTTGCTATTTTCATGGTAGAATATGGCAGCAAGCGTGCAGAGTCCTACCAAATATATTACTGCTGAGAGCAAGAGATTTTTAAGAAGAGATTGGACAGCCATTCATCTGGCATTCTGTAGGGTCTCTTGCCTTAATTGGACTTAACTAGAAGACCTCCAATGTCCCTTCCAACTCTAGTATTATATATTCTCCGAGGAACCTTCTGTTTTTTCTATAACCCATCCATCCTCCAGCTTTAATTCCTTGCTTCTACTGGTTCCAGCGTCACCTGTCTTGCACAGTTTTTCAAAAGCTTGCTGGATTGTGACCACCGTTAACTCTAAGGGGGAAAACTTGTCTTGCCGTAAAACAAATAAACGCATTCTGCTTGTCTTGGCGTTTTGAAAACATCAGTTAGCTCGCAAACAATTATTATTATTTTTGAAATGTCATTTTATAGGGGCAATAACGCAACACAATAATCCGGAACAATTTAGCAGCATGTATTTACCGAGCAAAGGGCCATTTATTCCATGAGCCCGCGTAGCTGAAGCAAGACTTTTACACAAAATGGCAAACTAGGCAAAAGCAAAATGTCATTTCCTCTGCATATATTAGCGGCGTGTCGGCAAGAAGCACCTTACATTTCAGCCTGCCATTTGCTGGCATTTTCTCACGTCCAAAGTTCTTGTAGCCAGGAAAAGTTGCAAGTATCGGTAGGGGAGTTTTCATGCCATAGGCACATACTTGGCATTTGCTGAATATCAACTGAAAAAAAGTAGAATAACAAGAGTTGGAAGGGTCTTTAGAGGTCTTCTAGTCCAACCCCCTGCTCAGGCAGGAAACCCTATACAACTTCAGATAAATGGTTATCCAACATCTTCTTAAAAACTTCCAGTGTTCGAGCTATCAGGGTTCCAAGGAACACCCCCAACAAAATAAAGCTCTGAGATTCCTCAAAGTTCCAATTTATTAGAGATGTCATGTTGGCACATCTGGGAAAACCCGAATCTGAAAGCTTCCAGGTTTCCCCCACCCAGCTAACAGTTCACAGCCCTGCCCCACACCCACAAGTTCATCACATTGTCCAATCACCTCTTCACACTCCACCGGATACAATCTTCAGGCAGTCTCCATCAGACGCAGGCAAAAGTCCTTGAATACGGAATGTTGTTATGACCAACTTTCTACCGCTCCAACAACAACCCCTTCCCAACTTCCCCAGCTAAAATATGCGGCAGTTTAGAAGCAAAAAGAAAATTGTCTTCCAAAACTGACAGGAGGATTCACAACTTCTAGAGGCATGTTGTTCCACAGGTTAATTGTTTTAACTCTCAGGAAATTTCTCCTTAGTTCTAAGTTGCTTCTCTCCTTGATTAATTTCTGCCCATTGCGTCTTGTCCTGCCTTCAGATGCTTTGGAGAAAAGCTTGACCTCCTCTTCTTTGTGGCAGCCCCTGAGATATTGGAACACTGCTGTCATGTCTCCCCTAGTTCTTCTTTTCATTAAACTAGACATACCCAATTTCAGCAACCGTTCTTTATATGTTTTGGCCTCCAGTCCCCTGAGACTGGGACATATCATTGTTTTTTTTTTAAATGTCCATAAATGAGAAAGTACATAGAGACTCGTTTTGCCAATTTTTGTTTTTGTTTTCCTGTGTATATACCAAGCTTGGTATATCACAGATGGACCTAATCTCCACGGATTAGATGAACAAATAAATTTTCCCCCAACTGCATTGTACAGGTAGCAGTACTCCAGTATTTTGTACATAGATAGCTGAGATGTAGAGTGCAGAGTAGAGCAACAAGAATGATTAGGGGGCCGGAGGCTAAAACATACAAAGAATGGTTGCAGGAATTGGGTGTGTCTAGTTTAACGAAGAGAAGGACTAGGAGTGACATGATAGCAGTTTTCCAATATTTGAGGGGCTGCCACAAAGAAAAGGGGATCAACCTATTCTCCAGAGCACCAGAAAGCAGGACAAGCAGGAGTGGGCTTCTGGGAGTTCGCAAGGGTTTGTGAGAACCTCTACCTAAGATTCTGTGCAGTTCGGAGAACCTCCAAATCCCAATCCTGGCTGGCCCCGCCCACCCTACCCTGCCTCTCCCAGGAGTCCCCATGCGGCCCGTTTTCGATGCAGGTAAGTGCAGGGCGCGTGCGTAGGCTCGGGGAGGGTGAAAAATGGGCCTACTGGAAGTTTGGGAAGGATGGAAAAGGGCCCGTTTATGGCCTCCGGAGCCTGGGGAAGCTATTTTCACCCTCCCGGAGGCTCGAGAAAAGCCTCTGAAGCCCGGGGAAGGCAAAACCGCCCCCTCCAGTTGGCAGGAGGCCAAGTAGGCCACGCCCACCATGGCCACGCCCACCCAGCAACCGGGCAGAGAACCCCATGCTAAAATTTTTGAAGCCACCCTTGAGGACAAGAAGCAATGGGTGGAAGCTAATCAAGGAGAGAAGCAACCTAGAACGAAGGAGAAATTTCCTAACAGTGAGGACAATTAATCAGTGGAACGACTTGCCTTCAGTAAATGCTCCAACACTGGAGGCTTTTAAAAAGAGACTGGGCAACCATTTGTCTGAAATGGTGTAGGGTGCCCTACTGGAGCAGATGGTTGGTCTACTAGAAGACCTCCGAGATCCCTTCCAACTCTGTTATTCTGTTGCATGTAGCCTTTGATGTACAACCATTCATTTAGTAACCGTGCAAAGTTACAACCACGAGTGACTCACGACCGCTCCTCACTCTTACGACTGTCACATGATCAAAATTTGCGTACTTGGCAACTGGCATGTATTTGCAATGATTGCCATGTCCCCTAGTCATGCGATTAGCTATAGGTAATAATCAACGCAAACAGTTCCAAAACAAACAGACTTTATTAGAACAGCTGAGAATGAACTCATTCTCAGCGTAGTCCAAACTAAATCAAAGCAAACTCTTCATAACACAAATTCTTCAGTCTAATCACCAACCTTGGTATAATTAGGCAAACTGCCAAAGGCTTCTCTTCACAAAAGTTCGGAAGCAGAAGACACCGACCAGAGATAAGTGCAGCAAGACAAGAACAAGTCTATCAACATTGTTTTCCGACAAAGAGCCCAAGAGCCGTTGCTGGTCTTTTAAGCCTTATGGGAGGAGCCAATCATCTCCTGGCCTTACTCCTGAGTCATCCTCTTTGCTTTAGCTGCTCTTGCCTTCTGGCAGCTCTTTGCATGTGTGCACTAGGAACAGGCTCCTCCTGTTCCTCTGCCTCTCTGCTGTCAGCCTATGGACTCCGGAGTCCGCACATCACTCCCCGATGGCCCTGGCCCCATCTCTGCCTCCGACGCAGAGTCCTCATCTGGGCCTTCCCCAGCCTCCAGGACTGGCCTCTATTCTTCTTCAGCCTCATCGCTGTCCGACTCCACTGCCAGCTCCGCAGGCTGCTGGTGGACCACAACACTACCATTTGCAACCTTCCTGGCCAGACTTCCTGGGAAGTCTGATTCATTTAATGACTGTGTGCTTCACTTAATCACCTAACCACTGTCTGCTTAACCTTCATTCACAAATGTCCACTTAACATTCTCTTAACAACCATGGCAAAAAGATCCTCCAGTTGGGTGCAACTCCCTTAACAACCACCTTGCTTAGCGACAAATTCTGGCCCCAATTCTGGTCGTAAGTCGAGGACTATACCTGTATTAAAGGTTGCTGGATTAAAATGAGCAACTTTGTCTCCTTGAGTTGACTGTTCTCGTCTTTGGGAGGGTTTTTCAATGCTAGTTAAGGATTTAAGCCAGAAGTGGGTCGAGGCAGATCCCCAATTGGATATCTCAGCCAGGTTTGACAGCCTGTTCTTCTTCTTTTTTCTCTTTTTTCGGATAACCTCTTCTCCAGTTGACCTGCGTTTCTTCCCCCTACTGATTGTCACTCAATTTGAAGAAAGGGACTTTAGTCCTTGAAGAGTCTTTCCAAGAGGAAAATGATGTTGATGAAATGTTTGACTTTTAAAGGTAAAGGTAAAGGAAGGTAAAGGTTCCCCTCTCACGTATGTGCTAGCTGTTCCTGACTCTAGGGGGCAGTGCTCATCTCCTTTTCGAAGCCGAAGAGCCAGCGCTGTCCGAAGACGACTCCGTGGTATGTGGCTGGCATGACTCAATGCCAAAGGTGCACGGAACACTGTTAACTTCCCACCAAAGGTGGTCCCTATTTTTCTACTTGCATTTTTTACCTGCTTTCGAACTGCGAGGTTGGCAGAAGCTGGGACAAGTCACGGGAGCTCACCCCGTTACGCGGCACTAGGGATTCGAACCGCCGAACTGCCAACTTTTCTGATCGACAAGCTCAGCATCTTAGCCACTGAGCCACCACGTCCTCAAGTGTACTTTTACTTTTAGGGTGCCTTTATTTTTTTACTTCTTGCAGATTTCCTCCTAAGGTATTCAACGTCTTCTGTTATGATTGTGTGCCATGTCTATTTGTGAAATGCATTCACATGTGCAAGAAAGAGAGATGAGATATATGTCTTTCATTTTTCAGTCATTTCTCACTTTCTTTCTTTCTTTCTTTCTTTCTTTCTTTCTTTCTTTCTTTCTTTCTTTCTTTCTTTCTTTTTTTTTTTTTGCATTCTCCCTGGGTTTTAATTGAATTATTTCAATTAATACAGTGTGCTGCAGCTGCCAAAAAAAAAAAAAAAAGCCAACACAGTTCTAGGCTGCATAAACAGAGGGGTTGAATCAAGATCATGTGAAGTGTTAATACCACTTTATAAGGCCTTGGTAAGGCCACACTTGGAATCCTGCATCCAGTTTTGGTCACCACAATATAAAAAAGATGTGGAGACTCTAGAAAGAGTGCAGAGAAGAGCAACAAAGATGATTAGGGGACTGGAGGCTAAAACATATGAAGAACGGTTGCTGGAATTGGGTATGTCTAGTTTGATGAAAAAAAGGACTAGAGGAGACATGATAGCAATGTTCCAATATCTCAGAGGCTGCCACAAAGAAGAGGGAGTCCAGCTATTCTCCAAAGCACCAGAAGGCAGGACAAGAAGCAATGGGTGGAAACTAATCAAGGAGAGAAGTAACTTAGAACTAAGGAGAAGTTTCCTGACAGTTAGAACAATTAATCAGTGGAACAAATTGCCTCTAGAAGTTGCAAATGCTCCAATACTGGAAGTTTTTAAGAAGAGATTGGACAACCATTCGTCTGAAGTGGTGTAGGGTTTCCTGCTTGGACTAGAAGACCTCCAAGGTCCCTTCCAACTCTGTCATCCTATCCTATCCTATCCTATCCTATCCTATCCTATCCTATCCTATCCTACCCTACCCTACCCTTCCCTTCCCTTCCCTTCCCTTCCCTTCACGGACAATTCTCAGATAGGAAGGAGATGAAACAAGACAAGGATAGTTTACTAACTGCACCAAGAAAGAAAACTCAAAAAATGTCACTAATAGAAATTTGGGTCTCCAGTATCCTGGGACTAAGATGAAAAACAGCCCCCCCTCCCTTTATCAGAAATTTCCCTTCTGAGAAATTGCAATACATATTTCAGCACAATACGATTATTCCGTCTCTCCGTTTCCCCTCTTCGCCGAGACAGGTTGCCCTTGCCAGAGGCCAGAATTATTTCCTTACAGGATTTGCTTGAAATTAGGCCAAGGATCACATCCATTTTTTAAAACAGACCTGGAACCATCAACTCGGCTGGCTTTTCTTTAGCCGGCCTTGCTAATGTTCAATATTTTATTGGGTTATTTTTAAAGAAGGTGTAATCTCTTTCTAACAAGTTACAATGGGCAGCTTGCAGTTCATCCTAGGAACAAAGGATCTTCCCCCTGTGAATATTAGACAGAGAGAAAGACGATCCAAATCACACCACATTAAATTTAGATGGCGATACCTTGTTATACCTATCCGAGGCAATTCTTTGTGTAACCTCTGGATTTTCAGAGCTTCTCATGACATCGTTGCTGAACCAGAAACCATAGAGCCTGTAATTAGCATTTTCCTTGCAACGGAAAAAAAAAAGCATTGTCGTTTTAAGCAGCCTTTCTTCCAAGATCGAAAATGAAGCAGAAATGCTCCTTGCTCTGAAGCTGTAAAAAGTTGAGTCGCTTCAGACCTCAGGGACCACTAAATTCATAATTTTAAATCCCACGGACCACTAAAACGATCTGCCTAGTGACCGGATGGATGGGCGTGGCTAGGTGGTCATGTGACTGGGTGGGTGTGGCCAACTCAATGTCACTCACGTCGAGGGGTGCCTTGCTGGCTTCTACTCGCCCCTCCCCTCCCAGCCACTCCTCGCCTCCCCACTCGGGCTCCTTAGGGCCCCAACAGGAAGCAGTTGTTGGAGCTAAGCAGCCGCCAGGAGAAAGAGTTGGCAAAACAGCTCAGTTCAGATTGGATCTGGCTGAGAAGGAGGCTCAGCAGAAGCACCTCACTGAGGACTAGGAGCATAGGCTTTCCAAGCAGAGGGAAGACCTGTGGGGGTGCAAGGCCAGGTACCGGCACCTGGAGGCTCAGCGGGCTGAGATGGTCAGCCAGTTCCAGGCCATGATGCAATCCCACTGGAACAAGGTCCTCTGGCTCTTCGCCACCAGCGGCACTTCCCTCCAGCCTTCGCCCAAAGCCACACACCAGGAGGATGAAGCAGACCCCAAGTCGGAATTTCTGCCCCCCTCTGACCCACACAATAAAACCCCGAAGGAGGAGACTCTCTGCAGCGACACAAATGTTCATTGCACGTATCCAGCCCAGGGCCCGTAGTTTGAGAACTCCTGATTTAATGCAATATAAAAAAAAAATGCAAATAATTTTTCTGCGGACCACCACAATTTTCTCACGGACCACCAGTTGGTGACCGCTGGCTTAAAGAACACCTGTTCGTTAAATGAAGTTAACATTCACCTGTATGCATCTTGCCATGACCGTTATTGGCTTGGTATGTGCCCTAGAGTAGTGTTTTTTCAAACCTTAGCAACTGTAAAATGCATGGACTTCAACTCCCAGAATTCCCCAACTAGCCGTGATGGCTGGGGAATTCTGGAAGTTGCAGTCCACACAGGATAAAGGAGCCAAAGTTGAGAAACATTGCTTAGAGCAGGGGTGTCAAACTTTATTTCATTGAGGGCCACATCAGGGTTGTGTTTGACCTTGGGGGGGGCGTAGCCAGGGTGGGTGTGCCCAGCTCGACATCACTCGTCTCGGGGGCACCTGTGGTGGCCAAGTGCTAAGGCAGGACTTCTCTCAGATCCTCCCTCCGTCTCATTATAATCTCCTTCCTTCCTTCCTTCCTTCCTTCCTTCCTTCCTTCCTTCCTTCCTTCCTTCCTTCCTTCCTTCCTTCTTTCCTTCCTCCCTCCCTTCTTTTTCTTCTTTTTCTTTCCCTCTTCATTCTCCTTTCTCCTTCCTGCCCCTCTTTCCTTCTTTTCCCTTCCTTACTCTCTTCCCATCTTCCCTTCTTTTCCTTTGTCTTTCCTCTTTCCCTTTCTCCTTTCCTGTCCCTTCTTGGATGCTCAAATGCAAAAAGGGAAACATTTCTCCTTTTGTTTTGTTTTTTAGTTTGTTTTGATAGCCTTCTGCCAGTGAAAAGCGAAGGACCAGCCTGCGGTGCCTCTGCCAGGGAAAACAGAGCCATGTGCTGCCCTCCCGAGCTCTGTTTTTCCTGGGAGAGACACTGCAGGCCGGCCCTTCGCTGTTTCCAGGGTGGGTCTGTGGGCCACATCTAAGCATCCCACAGGCCTTGAGTTTGATACAGAGATCCAGCAGGCTGAAAAGCAGTTAATTTTCTCTCCATCACATGGCCCCGTCTTGCCTAAAGAACTGGATTTTCTCCAGTCATGGCAAAAAGTGGTGTTGTGTTCTTTCTCCTCCTGAGGATTTCCAAAGACTGATCCCGAGGATGGGTTGAGACTTTTTCATATTTGGAATCGAACCGCTCAGATCGATGGGAGTTAAGTAGTTGTGACTAATTTATGTACTAAAGATTTCAAATGGATTTCCCATAACGACCAAATATGGATCCAGCCCACCATTTTCTCTCTAGAAAACACTCCATCACATGCCCATGCATACACAACGGTCCAATTACATGTGGATAAAGAGAAAAGAACAAAAACAAAAACAAAAACACAACAGATTAATCTGAATCTTATCATGAAAAGCGGCAAGTATATATATTTTTTGCCTTTTTTCATTATCATCCTTCTATTAAGCCTCAAGGGGACACGGTGGCTCAGTGGTTAAGACACTGAGCTTGTCTATTTAGAAAGATCGGCAGTTCGGTGGTTCGAATCCCTAGTGCCACGTAAATGGGGTGAGCTCCAGTGGTGAAATCCAAATTTTTTTACTACTGGTTCTGTGCTTGAGCAGGGCATTGGGATAGAAGGGTCCCTTCTAAACTCTTATGTTCTATATTCTAACCACTCATCTGGTTATCTGCTGGATGGGAAGATGGGAGTTGTAGTCCAGACAATTCAGAGGGTCCAAGTTGAGGGATGCTTGCATTCCAACGATCATTGTCTCCTGGCCTCGGAGTCCTCCAGTTTCTTCACTGGCTGCTAAATTATTTCCTCCCCCCCACCCCGCCGCCAAACCAGCTGATCTTTGCTTTCTTCTCAGTCCACTAATTCTGCCGTCACCTCTGGCTTTTTACAAAAGCTCCCGATGTCTCCTTCTTTAATTAATTATATTTCACTGCAGCTATTGACACAAGAGGACCATTAGCAAAGGGCCTTGACAGCAGCAAATGGGGTTGTTCTCTTTCTTTTTTTGTTTTGTTTTTCATTTACAATTTAAACCCGATAAAACCAGCTTTGCCTTCTGCACAGCGTTCCTGTGGGAAGACTGTGTTGAGCTTGTCAAGTAAAATTCCTCAGACTGCCTTTTTGTGTGTCTGTGAAGGCGTAGATATTTATTTACGGCAGGCGCAGGGGGTCCTCGACTCACGACCAACAATTGAGCCCACAATGTGTATGTTGCTAAGCGAGACATTTGTCGAGTGAATTTTGTCCTATTGTATGACATTTCTTGCCCCCGTTGTTTCTCACTGCGGATGTTAAGTTAGTCACCTGGTTATTAAGCGAATCTGGTTTCCCTGTCGCAAAAGGGGATCACATGACCCCGGGACACTGCAACTGTCATAAATATGAGTCAGTTGCTGACGGTTTGAATGTAAATCACATGACCCTGGGGACCCTGCAGCGGTCATAAGTGTGAAAAAATGGTCGTAAGTCGCTTTTCTCAGTGATGTTGTAACTTCTGGTTAGCATCAGTGGTGGGTTTCAATTTTTTTTACTACCGGTTCTGTGGGCGTGGCTTGGTGGGTGTGGCAGGGGAAGGATACTGTAAAATCTCCATTGCCTCCCCACTCCAGGGGAAGGATACTGTAAAATTTTATTTATTTTATTTATTTATTTTAATTTGATTTATATGCCGCCCTTCTCCAGAGACTCAGGGCGGCTTACAATGCGTTAAGCAATAGCCTTCATACTTTTGTATATTTATACAAAGTCAGCTTATTGCCCCCACAACTGGGTCCTCATTTCACCTACCTTAGAAAGGATGGAAGGCTGAGTCAACCTTGAGCCTGGTAAGATTCGAACCTGCAGAAATTGCAGGCAGCTGTGTTAATAACAGGGTGCATTAAACCACTGTACTACCAAGGCTCCATTCCCTCCCCACTCCAGGAGAAGGATAATGTAAAATCTCCATTTCCACCCCACTCCTGGGGAAGGTTACTGCAAAATCCCCATTTCCTCCTGATCAGCTGGGACTCTGGAGGCAGAGAATAGATGGGGGCCGGGCCAGTCAGAATTTTTACTACCGGTTCTCCGAACTACTCAAAATTTCCGCTACCGGTTCTCCAGAACTGGTCAGAACCTGCTGAAACCCATCTCTGGTTAGAATGCAGTACTGCAGGCTACTTCTGCTGACTTCCGGCTGCCTAGAGTTCAGCAGTTTGATTCTCACCGGCTCAAGGTTGACTCAAATTCAATTCAAATCTTTATTGTCAGTACACAACATATGTACAATGAGATTGGTTGAGCTCCCTCAGTGCACCCCCCCCAACACAATACAACTCACCGTGAAGACAGAAGATCCCTAACCCAATAAATCATATTAACAAAATACTCAGTCTTATTGCACCAGTGTAAACATGTTACACATTGCGCCGGCCCTGCAGTCTGTCATACTACATAGTTATGATATTATTTCTCATTCAGGAGTCTGACAGCCCACAGATAAAACCTGTCCTTCAGCCTATTTGTGCAGCTGGCTATGCTTCTATATCTCCTTCCCGATGGTAGGAGGATAAAGAAGTGATGACCAGGGTGAGAGTCATCCCTCACCCTGACTCAGCCTTCCATCCTTCCGAGGTCAGTAAAATGAGAACCCAGATTGTTGGGGGCAATATGCTGACTCTTGTAAACCACTTAGAGAGGGCTGTAAAAGCACTGTGAAGCGGTATATAAGTCTAAGTGCTATGACTATTGAACGGTTACTAAATGAACTGTTGTAAGTCAAGGAGTACCTGTATTCTGGAAGTGGATTGGAACAAGGACCTGTGTTTACCTGGACAACTCAGTCAGTCTAAATCTAGCAGGCTATCTGTTGGTAAATGCAGCAAAAAGAAACTCCTGGGACGTCATTTTACCAAGAGCATAACTCTACTGATAATTCCACATAGGCACAGAAGTAGCAAGGCCAATTCTAAAGTTTTCACGCGAAAAGCCACGTAGCTAAAAAATCTCCTTTTTCCCCCTGGACCTCCCCACAGTTCATTGTCCACCAATCAATTGTATACATTTTGTTTTAGGAGCATTCGGAGCAGCTCAGAGTTTTCCCGTGTTTGACCTTGGGGTGTTAGAACCTGGATGTGAATTCCTCAGTCCCCCCCTTGCATTTCAATCCTTTCCCTCCCCCCTCCCTGTTTCTGTTGTCCAGTTGTGAGCAGGGGGTGCATGGCGAATCAGCCATGACTCTAACATTCCTGGGAGGAGATCAAGTGCAGTAGGAAAAAGAGGCTTGCCAACATCAAATATTTATTTCCTGAAATTAAGTCCTTTCCCCGCCCCCTCCATTTTTTTCCTTAAAAAAAGAAAAGAAGAGAATTTAGCTATGTTCTGCAAAGCCAGACGGCAGGATTTGCAGCCTGTTTGCACCATTGATTAACCTTCTGGATATTGACGAAGTTTTGTTTACTCTGAGGCGGAATATCTTGAGGAAATTCTGAGCCATTTCAAAATAAGATTGCTAGGGTTTTTTATTTTTTAACCTGCTCCCCCCCCCCTCTCTCTCCATATCTGGGTATTTAATAGCAGATTTCTAGCATAGAAATATGAAACAGACCACTCTGCTATTAAAGGTGCAGATCAGGGGTGGTATTAACTTACTTTCCGTACCAATTCATAAATGTGAATGTGCACGCCCCGTCCACGCATGTGCCCGGCCTTCTGTGCATGTGCTTTGCTGATGCACGCGCCTTCTGCATGTGTGCCCAGTCACAAAAACATGCCTAAATAGGATGGTATAGAGCCGGGGCAGCCACTCTGCCCCCCCTCCCCCGCGATTTCCACTATCTGTTTGGACGAAGTGATGCAAACCGGATGAATACCGCCTCCCCCCCCCAATTTTTGCCACCTATTTGGGCCAACCGGTTCAAACTGGCTGATTTCACCTATTTGGGTGAACCAGTCCAAACCGCTGAATACCACCTCGCCTCACTCCGATTTCCACTACTATTTGGGCGAACCGGTCCAAACCAGCTGAACACCACCTCGCCCCACTGAATACTATCTCCCCTCCCCCCGATTTCTGCTACCTATTTGGGGGAACCAGTCCAAACCAGCTGAATACCACCTCGCCTCACTCCGATTTCCACTACTATTTGGGCGAACCGGTCCAAACCAGCTGAACACCACCTCGCCCCACCCCGATTTCCGCTACCTATTTGGGCGAACCGGTTCAAACCGGCTGAATACCACCTGTGGTCCAGATATGGGGAAGGTCAGATTAAAAAAAAAAAAACATCCTGTTTTGGACCAGCTGAGAATATTTTTTTTGAAGATACTGTACTCCATGCATCTGATCAAGAGTCCTTGAAGGCAATAATAATTTGATTAATTCTGAGTGCCTCAAGACTCTGGGTGTTTTTTTTTTTTTATTATAGATGTAAAATTGTTCCTTTCCTGCGACTGTTCATAAATGGGTTTTCTCAACATGGTTCTTTATTATTTTCTCTCTCTCTCTCTCTCTCTCATTTTCCCCTCCTTAATGGAGTCTTTAGTGCACCTTTGCTAAGAGACTCAGTGCTGTGAAAGGACAAAGGAAAGTGAGAGTTAGGAGAGAAAAGGCCAAGCATTTTATTGATTAACTATTTGTTGGGCTCATTGTCACCTTTTTCCCTTCCTGTTTTCTTTGCCCAAGAAGACCAGTAATTGACATGAAGGGTGGGTGCAATTCACCGGGCCTGCTTTTTCGCTTCTTCATTAACTCTCGTGTCCTGCCGCTGCTGCGGAGGTGACAGAGTTCATTCCCCACCACCAAAAGATTAGAAGAAACAAACATTTGGAGCATTTTAGAAAGTCAGCTGTCTGCTGGTTCCAAACGGCAGCACGGCATTCAAAGGCTGCATTTGTCTTGTTGGAAGAACTGTCAGTTCCAAGTGGGGAGAAGGACACTGGAAACATGGAAGCTGATTGGAAAGATGGTTTTTAATGGTGGACAGGACCAGGGGTGAAATCCAGCAGGTTCTGAAGAACTGGTAGCAGAAATTTTGAGTAGTTCTGAGAACCGGCTAATGCCACCTCTGGCTGGCCCCAGAATAGGGTGGGAATGGAGTTTTTGCAAAATCCTTCTGCCAGAAGTGAGGAGGGAATGGGGATTTTGCAGTATCCTTCCCCTGCCACACCCACCAAGCCACACCACACCTACCAAGCCACGCCCAAAGAACTGGTAGTAAAAAAATTTGGATTTCACCACTTGACAGGACCACATGGTTTGAGATCCTGGGCAAAAAAGCACATGGGTGAGAGAAAGAGAGAGATTTATACCCTCTGTTGGGCTTTGAATTTGAGCTTGTATTCTGATTGGTTGTTAGACTCCCATGGGGCTATGCAGGGGTAACTTTGTAGGTTGTCCCAAGCTTGGTTGAATTTTGCTGGGTGATGATGTAATGAAGGTACTTTGGGCAATTCCTATTATGGCTTAATGGCTTTGTCCTGGTTTGGATCTTGAGTGAGGGCTCATGTCCTGAGGGCCATGTCTTTTGTGTTGTAGATAAGCTGGCCCAGCCTTTATCTTGTAGATAGTTTGGCACCAAAATATCTACTGGGGAGTGGGCAGGGAGCTGAGGCTTTGAGTTTATGTATTTAGAAACATGTTTCTCCTTTAGGGAACATATAATATTTTGCCTTTTTAATATTTCCTAGAATATTTCATTTTCTACAGTCTGGTTTCCTCCTTCAAGTCATACAGAGAAGGGCTTGTGATACTGACTGAATTCTCCATGTTCATTCCTCCTTTCAGGATCTGGGGAATATCCCAGATGTTTTGTTGGGATGTTCTGTAGATGCGTTGGTTGTCCCAAAGGTGCTTTTTTCAGGAGGCAGCTGGACTTCCTTGTTTGTTTTTTTTCTTTGAAGACGTTTCACTTCTCAACCAAGAAGCTTCTTCAGCTCTGTCAGGATAGTGGGGAATGGAAGGATCCACAGAAATGATGATTTGTATAAACCTGTGATGGTGAACCTATGGCACGCGTGCCAGAGGTGGCATGCAGAGCAGAGGTGGGTTTCAGCAGGTTCTAACCAGTTCTGGAGAACCGATAGCGGAAATTTTGAGTAGTTTGGAGAACCGGTAGTAAAAATTCTGACTGGCCCCACCCCCATCTATTCTCTGCCTCCCAAGTACCAGCTGATTGGAGGAAATGGGGATTTTACAGTATCCTTCCCCTACCACGCCCACCAAGCCACGCCCACCAAGCCATGCCACGCCCGCCAAGCCACACCCACAGAACCGGTAGAAAAAAATTTTGTAACCCACCACTGATGCCGAGCCCTCTCTGTGGGCATGTGCACCATCGCAAGCTGCTCTTTTGGTTTCTCACACATCAGCTGGTCTTCACATGCACTGGAGTGCCAGAAACACGAATACCAGCTGGTCGGCGTGCACATGTGGGCATGCACACGCATGTTCTTTTTTTGGGCACTTGGTGCCGAAAAGGTTCGCCATCCCTAGTATAGGACAAGGTGTCTCAACCTCAGCAACTTTAAGAGGTATGGACTTCAACTCCCAGCATACTGTCTGAGGAATGATAAAGTCCACTCATGATAAAGTTGAGAAACAGTGTATATAGACCTTAAAAATGAATCACCCTCAACCCAAACCCCCATGTGTTTCACTGCCCCCTTTTTTAAAAAAAATAAATAAATTCAGACACAACACACCAACCCAAGAATTCGAGCAAGGTAGTACTCAAATGTCACACTGTAATACAATGGATGAATAATTTACACAGACCGTGAAAATAGCAGAACAGCTAAATTATTAAGAAATATGTTTTGGCTTTGAAAAGAGTCATTTCAACTGTTTGGCTTGACCCATTCTTGTTAAAAGGAATCTGTTACTTTTCAATAAAATAACACGAAGCGAAAGAACAATTAACTGAACTGAAGATGCTTTCCTCCGGAAGGAAAAATTTTCTGTGACGCTGCCGGACAAATAACATTTTTTAGCTTGCACTTCCCTCTTAAACAAACACTTCACAAGTGTTTCGCTTAGCAACAAAAAATGTGGGGCTCAATTGTGGTCACAAGTCGAGGGCTACCTATATATTTGGCAGAAAGACTTACAAGCATTATAGACTATTAATCATAATCATAAGTTTATGTGTCAAGCATATATAAGATAACAGGTAAAAGTATAAACATAATTTGAATACATGAAAGGAGTAAGTAAAAAGGAATATTAGGACAGGGACGGTAGGCACGCTGGTGCACTTATGCACTATTACATAAACAACCAGCTGCAAGCTTTCCCACTGTAAATAAGGATTATACCTGCCTACTCACCAGAACACAGGAAGCCTATAGAAAGAAATTCAGAAAGCCTCAATCCTAATCTAGATGGGGTATTTAGAATTGGAATAGTTTATTTGGCCCAGTGTGATTAGACACACGAGGAATTTGTCTCTGCTGCAGAAGCTCTCAGGGTACATGCAAAACAACAATGTAATAATAATAATAATAATAATAATAATAATAATAATAATAATAATAATAATAATAATAATAATAATAATAATAATAATAATAATAAAAAATATTTTTAAATATTTATTTAAATAAATATATAATAATATTTATTATACAGTGTTTCTCCCAAAATATTAATATATTAATTTTTGCTCCAAAAGATGCATTGTGGCTTATTTTCTAGTTAGGTCTTATTTTGGAGGAAATAGAATACTAAACGCCTCCGTCTGGTTGACGATCTTAACTGGGGCTTATTTTGGGGGTAGGGCTTATATTATGAGCATCCTGAAAAATCATGCTAGGGTTTATTTTCCAGTTGGGTCATTTTTGGGGAAGCAGGGTATTAAATAAATATTATATATTAAGTAAGTAAGTAAGTAAGTAAGTTTATTTATTTATTGGTTCAATTTATATGCCGCCCTTTTCCGGAGACTCAGGGCGGCTTACAATACGTTAAGCAATAGCCTTCATATTTTTGTATATACCTGCTTAGTAGGGCTTTCGGCCTCCCCTAAGTGGTGTTCTTTTTTCTACAAAGTCAGCTTATTGCCCCCACAATCCGGGTCCTCATTTTACCTACCTCGGAAGGATGGAAGGCTGAATCAATCTTGAGCCTGGTGAGATTTGAACTTGCAATAATTGCAGGCAGCTGGCAGCTAAGTGCTACTTAACAGCACTTTAGCACTAAGGTGCTAAAATAAATAAATAAATAAATAAATAAATAAATAAATAAATAAATAAATAAATAAATAAATAAATAAATAAATAAATAAATAAATAAATAATTTTAAGAAGATACTTGGTTGATACCTAGGACACTGGTAGCAACCCGTATCAACCATTAGCACCAGCCAATGGTATTTGTGATACATTTTTAAATGTTCAGTTGACTTGAGTTTCATGTTTAATGAATAAAAGAGATAATAATAATCAAAATAAAAGATAAATTATCATTGAAGCGTACAATTTATGGATATCGCTGTACCACAAGATGCCAGAGTCAAACAAAAAAGAACTGAAATATCGTGACCTGGCCATTGAAACTACGTGATTATGGATGAAACATATAACAGTGATACCCATTGTTGTCAGGGCACTTGGTACCATGTCCAAGAATTTTATAAAATACATCAAGAAATTGCAGCTTCCTGCTAGAACACCAATGGAACTGCAAAAAAACTGTGCTACTCGGAACATCGTACCAGTTAAGAAGGTACTTGGTTGATACCTAGGATGCTGGCGGCAATCCGTATCAACCATCAGCACTAGTCAATTATATTTGTGATACATTTTTAAATGTTCAGTTGATTGAGTTTCATGTTTAATTAAATAATAATAATAATAATAATAATAATAATAATAATAATAATAATAATTTTAATGAATAAAAGAAATAATAATAATAATAATAATAATAATAATAATAATAATAATAATAATAATAATAATAATGCCATACCAAATGGATTTTGCTGAGTATTTTTTAAGACCATCTCTTTTACCATAATCAGTCTTGTTTGAAAGACTTCTGTGAGAATCGCACTTCAGTTTTAGGCAGCTATCAAAGACCAGAAATTATCTTCATGCTAACAGTTCTGCACTGAATGTTTAAGCATGGTGGAAACGAGAACTGGTGCTTGCTAGCAAGGGAGAGGTGAAGCCAACCTAAGGCACTGCTAGTTCCTATTAAGGTATAATTCTTGGATAAGGGTTAATAATTCCTACCCTCTTGTTACCTTGTTAATTTGCTATTCTTTTGGTGTTGCTTTACAACTAATCCATATTTGCCCAACAATCCCAGGTATTGATTCTGTGGGGTTTTCCTTCTAATTGAATTCTGCAGCTTAGCCAAATAGAGAACACACAGATACACACATAGACACACGCCCTTGATATAGCTCACGGTTGCATCCTCTTATCTAATGCACCCATTTAACATTTTGTGTTTTAAGACAAAGGATACTGCTCATTGGTGGGATTCAGATGGTTTGGGCCGGTTCGGGCAAAACAGTAGTTAAATTGCTGCCTGGCCCCACCCCGCCCTGCCCCTTCCAGGAGCCCTCACGTGCCCCATTTTGGCTCCCAGGTAAGTGCAGGGAGGCCTACTAGGCCCAAAATGGGGTGCCGAAGGATGCAGTGCCCCCCCTGTCCCCGCGGCCCATTTTTGCTCCCAGGAGGCTTCAGGGAGGCCTAGGCCCGAAATGGGGCACAGGGGGCATTCCCCTTGCAGCCAATTTTTGCTTCCAGGAGGCTTCAGGGAGGCCTAGGCCCAAAATGGGGCACAGGGAGCATCCCCTCTGCAACCCATTTTGCTCCCATGGGGGTGCAGGCGGCCAAGTGCTGCCTGTCAAACCCTCTGGCTACACCCACCATGGCCACACCCACCCAGACAGTCATTAGGGCATACAACCAGTTGTTAAATTATTTGAATCTTACCACTGATACCGCTTGGGTGAAGGCAGCAGTGCTGATGTAGAACCGTCAATGATGTGTGATGCTTTCGTTAGATACGGATTTCTTTTTCGTTGTTTTTAGTGCCCTGTGCCATTCTGATGAACGAAAGAAGGAAGTTTATGAATGCTTGCACTTCTCCATTCTAAGGGAAAAATCAAAGTTTCTACCCGAACACGATGAGAATTCCCATTTAGTTCTAGAAATGTTTCTAAACAACTCCAAAGCTCATTTCCCATTTGACTTTGGGCAAACATTAGCAGACTTTTTTTTAGAAAGAAAGCAAAAAACCCAGGGGTAGGATTCAGCCGGTTCCTACCTGTTCGGGCGAACCGGTAGTTACGGCCAGTGGCTGGGCCTGCCTATCCATCCTGGCGCTATCCCATCTTATACAATCACTATATTTTTGACACAGCACGTAGGTATGCAAGGATGCATGCAAGCGAAGCTATCCCGTCCTATACAATCACATGTTTTTGATACAGCGCACATGTGCGCAAGGCACACGTACACGAGTGAAGTGAGCATGCGCACACGCACGCTCACATTTTTGATTCTGGGCGAACTGGTTGTTAAATTATGTGAAGCCCATCTCCGAACAAACCTTTGAGAATGCTTCTTCTACTTTGATCTACTGGGCAAGAGAGTTCTACTGAAGTTGGGCAAGAGAGAGGTGACCTCTCGTTGGCTGAATGTGTTGGGGAAACCCTCTGAGAAGTTTCCTCTTGAAAGCAAGGTTGGTTTAGGTCTAACAGCAACCATAGCAGAAGCCAGCGAGACACCCCGTTAGCTTCTGATATCATTTACTCCAGGAGTCTGCAACCTTAAGGACTCAAAGAGCCACAGAAAAGAAAACACCGGGAGCCACAAAACCCTTCCCGTGCCTGACTATTTCTTCAGCGGCTACAAAACTAGCATATGTAGTTGAATTAAATGTTTTCTTTTCTTCTGAAACTTTTCTTTTCTTGGATTTATCCATGGTTGGCCTACCGAGACTGAAAAGCTCAATAAACCATGTGCCGGCGAGTGTCGCACATTGGCAGTTGTGATACATATTTTGAGTGACAGGGAGCCGCAGCAGAGGGGTGAAAGAGCCACATGTGGCTCCAGAGCCACAGATTGCTGATCCCTGGTTTACTCGAACAAGTGTAGGTCTTGGGGAAAAAAACGATAAAAGACAACCTATATTTCTTTCCATTAAAGATAGTTAAGAAGAGGAGGGGGTATTTTTTCCCTTCCTGATTTTAATTTATTTGTATTCCTAAGCGTCCCTTCTTACTTGACACACTACAAAGGTAGCTTTCTACCCAGGGAGGATTAACTGCATTGGTCTGCATCAAGAATAATAATGTCTACAAAACAATGGTTGGGCAGCTTTTGGAGAAGATAGCAAGATGAACTTTTTAGCTGTGAAGTAAGGAGCTTAACCAGCAAGGCAAGACAGTCCCTTTAACAGAGACCCAATTCCCAGGATGTGATTGTGACATATTGCTGGTATGGACTTGGCCATGATCCAGCTCGATAGGCTATTTATTTGCTAAAATTTCTGGCTGAGACATGTAGCAAAGAACTGTGGAAGATAAATTCTCTTTAGCGAATGGGTTGTGTTCCATTCTCGTTTAACTGAAAGATAAATCTTTGCAGTTAAATTTCTTTTTGGGAGGTTTTTTTTTTAATATTTTATTTTATTTATCTCATTCTGGATCTTCTCCTACTGGTTTTTTTCCCTTAGCTACCTTTGGATTATGGTGTAGATGTTTTGCTTCCTCTACTTTATTTATTTATTTATTTATTTATTTATTTATTTATTTATTTATTTATTTATTTATTTATTTATTTATTTATTTATTTATTTATTTATTTATTTATTTATTTATTTATTTATTTTTAAATTTCTATACCGCCCTTCTCCCTGAGGACTCAGGGCGGTGTATAGCCAAAATTAAAAAACATGCAGTACAAATATTAAAAACAGTTAAAAGATATATAAATCTGGCCCAATTAAAACTCACTACCAATTAAAACATTTAAAAATTTCTTCTTAAGCCAGCCCGGCTTGCTTGAAAAAATGGGTTTTAAGGGCACGACGGAAGGCACTGAGGTCTTGGATTCTCTTTATCTCTGGGGGCAGCTGATTCCAGAGGGTGGGTGCCCCCACAGAGAAGGCCCTCCCCCTGGGGGTCACCAGCCTGCACTGTTTGGCTGATGGCACCCCGAGGAGGCCCTCTCTGTGGGAGCGCACAGGTCGATGGGAGGCCGTCGATAGTAGCAGGCGGTCTCGAAGATAACTAGGTCCTATGCCATGGAGCGCTTTAAAGGTGATAACCAACAATCCTCTCTTTTTTTTTTTTTGCTTTCTCCTTTGCCATTATTAGGGCTGGTTTCTGATGAAAAGGTCTCCTTCGCTTATTTATTTTGCAAGATAGCTTTATTTATTTATTCATTCAGGTGGCTTATAGAAACACCCCCAAGACAATAAATCCCATCCTCTGGCGACAACAATCAAACCAACCACTGGATGAGATCCAGATCAGCCCTGGGATCCCCAGGCTCATTGGCAGAACCATGTCTTCAGGGCCTTCTAAAAGAATGTCAAGGCCGGGACCAATCTTACCTCAACAGGGATGGTGTTCCACAGGGAGGGAGCCACCACGGAGAAGGCCCTTTTTCTTGGTCCCATTCGATGGACTTCCTTGAGAAAGGGAAACAATAGTGCAGTGGTGGTGAACCTTTTCGGCACCGAGTGCCCAAACCGGAATGCACGTGTATGTGTATGCATGCCCATGTGTGCACGCTGGAGCACCGGAAACCCAAAGAACAGCTGGCTGGCATGTGCATGCCTGTTTTTTTGGCCGTTTTTGGATGGTTTTTTGGCCCATTTTCAGGCTGTTTTTGAGCCATTTTCAGGCCGTTTTGGGGGTCATTTTCAGGGTGTTTTTGAGCCATTTTCAGGCTGTTTTTTGGGGTCATTTTCAGGGTGTTTCTGGGCAGTTTTCTGGGCAGTTTTCAGGCTGTTTTTTGGGTTGATTTTCAGCCATTTTTGGGTCGTTTTGGGGACCAAAAACAGCCTAAAAGTGGCCTGAGAATGACCCCAAAACAGCCTGAAAATGTCCCAAACGGAAGACCAGCTCTTCTGATTTCCGGCACTGCTGCATGCACAAGCTGATCGTTCCATGTGCATGCATATGCACACCGGAAACCCAGAAGAGGAACGGGCAACACCACGTGTGCCAGGCAACATGGCTCCGTGTGCCACTTCAGCCACGCATGCCATAGGTTCGTCATTGGTTATAGAACATCGGTTTTAGAAAGGTTATAGAACTATGAGATCCCAGCCATTGTGCTGTACTCAAGTAGGCATGATCAAAGTATATCCTGTTTAGTAGGCTGGTGAATCCAATCCAGTGGAGACTGGTTGTACCTGAATGGCAATTTTGTGATAAGTAGCTCAACTAAGACTCCCTTTCTCAAATCAATCTCTCCTTCCTACCAGCTTTGCTTCTTCTTTCTCTCTTTTCCGATCGGTCTGTCTAGCCCTCCTTCCTTCTCACCTGTCACAACATCTCTTGCCACTTTCCCCAGCTTGAATTCTAATCAGCAACTCTTCTCTGCTAGCAAATGCATGGAGGAAAACACAATAATTGCAACCGAGCAATCTATCTTGTAGCTATTGCTGGAGCTGATGTATTGATTTTTTTTTTTCCTTTCCTGGTTCACTTGGGGGGAAAAATTTGCACTGATGTCTTTGGTTTCTGGGATATTCTGGTGGACTAGGAAAAGGAAAGTCTGTGTTGGAAGACTCCAAGAGGGTTAGAGAGAGGAATAAATATTTCCTGGAATAAAAAGACTGGGGTGCTTAGAGAAAACTCAGAAAGGCTGGAAAGTTGTTTTCCAACCTAG
Source organism: Pantherophis guttatus (assembly GCF_059756535.1). Classification (NCBI taxonomy): domain Eukaryota; kingdom Metazoa; phylum Chordata; class Lepidosauria; order Squamata; family Colubridae; genus Pantherophis; species Pantherophis guttatus. The sequence continues at coordinate 24,725,167 of NC_142071.1, read as the reverse complement.
TTGGTATGCAAGAAAATCCTGAAGGACTTTGGAAGGACAGATACTGAATAGAATAGAAGAACAGAGTTGGAAGGGACCTTGGGGGTCTTCTAATCCAACCCCCTGCTTAGGCAGGAAACCCTACACCACTTCAGACAAATGGTTATCCAACCTCTTCTTAAAAACTTCCAGTGTTGGAGCATTCACAACTTCTGGAGGCAAGTTGTTCTACTGATTAATTGTTCTAACTATCAGGAAATTTCTTCTTAGTTCTAAGTTGTTTCTCTCCTTGATTAGTTTCCACCCATTGCTTCTTGTTCTACCCTCAGGAGAATAGCTTGACTGCCTCTTCTTTGTGGCAGCCCCTGAGATATTGGAGCACTGCTATCATGTCACCTCTAGTCCTTCTTATCATTAAACTAGACATACCCAATTCCTGCAACTGTTCATCATATGTTTTAGCTTCCAGTCCCCTAATCCTCTTTGTTGCTCTTCTCTGCACTCTTTCTAGAGTCTCCACATCTTTTTTACATTGTGGCAACCAAAACTCAATGCAGTATTCAAAGTGTGGCCTTATAAAGTGATATTAACCCTTCACATGATCTTGATTCTATCCATCTGTTTATGCAGCCCAGAACTGTGTTGGCTTTTTAGGCAGCTGCTGCACACGGCTGGCTCATATATAAATGTTTGTCCACTAGATCCCTCTCACAGTTACTACTATTGAGCAAGGTATCACCTATACATGGAAGCTGAAGCTCAAATACTTTGCCCACCTAATGAGAAGAGAGGACTCCGAATGTGCTGAAATGGATAAAATGACAATGGAGATTAAAGTAAGAGATGATTCGGAATACTATAGAGTGTGGAATAGATTCTATACACGGCTAGAAAATAGAAATCAAAACAAGAAATAAGAATGTAAATAGAAATTTGATTAATTGGAATCTAAGAGTATTGAATACTGGTAGGGATAAAATATTGACTATGTTAATAAATAGGATATAAGTATATATAACAATTTAGTTTATAAGAATGCTCAATATGTTTATACAAGAATAAGAGAATGATTGAATTCAAAAGTAAAGATAATTGTCAATGCAGAAAGTTGTAAAGTATTATATATTATATATATATATATATATATATATATATATATATATATATATATATATATATATATATATATATATATATATATATATATATTCTTTATCAGTAAAATATATTATATATATATAATTTGATTTATATGCTGCCCTTCTCCGGAGACTCAGGGCAGCTTACAATGCGTTAAGCAATGGCCTTCATCCTTTTGTATATTTATACAAAGTCAGCTTATTGCCCCCACAAACTGGGTCCTCAATTTACCTACCTTAGAAAGGATGGAAGGCTGAGTCAACCTTGAGCCTGGCGAGATTCGAACTTACAGTAATTGCAGGCAGCTGGTGTTAATCACAATGCTATCAGTCTGCTGAGCCACCAGGCCCCTATAATATTGTTATTTATATTTTGTATTTTACCGTTTGGTGTATGTGTATTTTCTTTTTTTTTTTCTTTTCTTTTTTTCTTTTTCTATTATGTTTTTGGTTTTAAAAATGTAAAATATTCAATAAAAATTATTTGGAAAAAAAAAAGAGAAGGGAGGACTCGTTGAAAAAGACTGGTGTTGGGGAAGATGAAAAGTAAAAGAGAAGGGAACAACTTCTTGAAAGTTGGCTTTGAATGCCTTCAGTGTTTTGTGCTTTATGCTTCGTTTTGCTCACTCAGGGGTTAATTGCCTCGTGTATCTGCCAGCTGCAGGGTTTCCAGGAAGAAGAGCTCTGGGTTTCTAACCCTCCGGTCGTAAATCAAGCCGAAACAACCACTGAGGGGGAAATAAATAAATAAAATGGCCTCATTGGTGAACTTCTGAGAGGTCTTGAGTCATCGGATAGATCAATGCAGCTAAGAGAGACCAAAAGGGCTTCCTTCAGAGAAGGTCGAGGAAATCCAAGAAATGTTGAATAAGTAAGAGAGGAGCATCAGAGGGGAGGGAGAGATTCAGCAGACCCTAAGACTCATCGGGGCATCCATATTATATAGGTCAGTGATAGTGAACCTTTTCGCCATCACGTGCCAGGAGTGGGGGTGGGGAGGTCGCATATGTGCCCTGCCCACACGCATGCACACACAACCCTCCCCGCTCCCCATCCCCCCCCGCTCCTGGCATGCAATGGCCCGTTTTTCTCCCTCTCCAAGCTCCAGAGCCTTCCTAGGAGCTTGGGGAGGGTGAAAACGGCCTACCCCACCCACCCGGAGGCCCTCTGGAGGCAGGAAATGGTCCGTTTGTCAACTTCTGCCCATTTCCTGCCTCCAGAGGGCCTCCAGGGGGATGGAGAAGGCCGTTTTCGCCCTCCCCAAGCTCCTAGGAAGGCTTTGGAGCCTGAGGAGAGAGAAAAACGGGCCTTCACCACCACCACCCGAGGCCCTCTGGAGGCAGGAAACAGCCTGTTTCCTTACTTCCAGTGGGACCAAAAGGCCCGAAAATCAGCTGGCCGGAGCGCGCAGGTGTGCCAGAGCTGAGCTTGCATGCCCTCTGATATGACTACGTGTGCCACCTGTGGCACACGTGTCATAGGTTCACCATCACAGATATAGGTCATCTGGTGTACGGGAAATGAAATAAGGGTGAGCCGAATAGATTTTGGGTACCAGTATAAGATTCAGTAAGGGACACGGTGGCTCAGTGGCTGAGACACCGAGCTTGTCGATCGAAAGGTCGGCAGTTCAGCAGTTCGAATCCCTAACACCGTGTAATGGAGTGAGCTCCCGTGACTTGTCCCAGCTTCTGCCAACCTAGCAGTTCGAAAGCACGTAAAAAATGCAAGTAGAAAAATAGGGACCACCTTTGTTGGGAAGGTAACAGTGCACTGTGCGCCTTCGGCAATGAGTCACGCTGGCCCCATGACCACAGAGACGTCTTTGGACAGCGCTGGCTCTTTGGCTTAGAAACGGAAATGAGCACCTCCCCCTAGAGCCAGAAACAACTAGCACACATGTGTGTGGGAACCTTTACCTTATAAGATTCAGTAGTTGGCCTGCATGACTTTTCTGTTTTTTTACTTATATCCCGCCTTTATTATTTTTATAAATAATTCAAGGTGCAAACATATCTAATGCATCTTCCTGCCTCACATCTATAACCCTGTAAAGGTGAGTTGGCTGATAGAGAAAGTGACTAGTTTAAAGTCACCCAGCCAGCTTTCATGCCTAAATCAGGACTCGAACTCACCACCTTCTGGTGATTGGCCCAAAAATGATCCACCTGGCTTTTGTGTCAAAGGCAGGACTAGAACTCACCCTCTGCTAATCAATTAGTGAAGCAACCTAGGATGAAGGGGAAAAAAAATTCCTAGCAGTGAGAAGAATAAACCGGCAGAACAGCTTGGCTTCAGAAGTTATGGGTGCTCCATCATTGGAAGTTTTTAAAAAGAGACTGCTTGAGCAGAGGGCTGGACTAGAAGACCTCCAAGGTCCCTTCCCACTTGGTTATTCTGAATTCTGAGATACCACCAGTGCAGGGGTGGGTTCTACTTATGTTTACCACTGGTTCGCAATGGGATCATATGCCTTGCTTCTGCGCATGTGCAGGTCGTTGATGACGACATCCGGGGTGGTGAGGCAGGGCCTTCCGCCGGTTTTACTACCGGTTCTTACGAACCAGTCCGAACCAAGGGCAATCAAATAATTTAACAACTGGTTCTCTGCCCTAATGACTGGCTGGGTGGATGTAGCCATGGTGGGCATGGCCAGGAGGTGTGACAGGCAGCACTTAGGCTCCGCCCCATTTTGGGCCTAGTAGGTCTCCCTGATGTTACCTGGGAGCCAAAATGGGGCGCGTGAGGACTCCTGGAAGGGGCGGGGCCAGCCAGCAATTTAACTACCGGCCCGAACCAGCTGAATCCCACTACTGGATATCACATTCGTTGGTCTCAAGATCTTCAGCGTTTGCAAACTTCACCCAGAATGGGATGGGAAGGTTGTATAAGCAAGCGTGAATCTGGAAGAAAGTCAGATTTGGAAAGAGATTTATCAGTCTGAGCAGGCAGCTTTGAGCCCAAAGCTGAACTCCCTGAAGACTCATTTGAGGCCCATTTTTTCAGTCCTCTAAACCAGGGCTGTCAAACTCGATTTCATGGAGGGCCGCATCAGGATTGTGTTTGACTTCGGAGGGCTGGGGGTTGGGCGTGGCCATGGTGAGCGTGGCCAGGGTTGGGTGTGATATGGGACTTGTGTTGGGGGCACAAGTCGGGGGCCAAGTGCTAATGCAGGACTTCCCTCCCTCACTCTCATTATAATCTCCTTCCTTCCTTCCTTCCTTCCTTCCTTCCTTCCTTCCTTCCTTCCTTCCTTCCTTCCTTCTGTCGAGATTCAAGCCGTCTCGACATAGCATGGGGAGGGGAGTTGCTGCAGATCCGTTGCTGACAGGGGAAAACCCTACCTAACAAAGAAATCCAAGAAGCGGGCTGCTGCGACGGTGTATGGTGGTGGTGGTAGGTTGTTAGCTGTGCACTTAGGTGAAGGGTGGGTGGCAGGTGTTAATACCTTACTCGGAATTGGACGGTCACCCCGCGGCCGGGGCAGCGTAGGGAGCTGACATCGCCCACCGTCCCAAAAAAGGACGGCACCCAGAAGCAATGCCAATTGGCTAATAGGGCGCCCGGTTTATTTTGAGCTTGTATAAATAGCGTTGGGAGGCAGCCGCTCCCAATGCCGACTTTATGTTTGCAATAACGTTCATGTGTGACTGCTCCAAGAAATGAAAAGTAAACCCGTTTACAACCTCGTTCTTTGCCTGCGAGTCGTGTTTTCAACGGTTCGAATCACCTTGGGGAGCAGAATACGACTCCTTCCTTCCTCCCTCCCTCCCTCCCTCCCTCCCTCCCTCCCTCCCTTCCTTCCTTCCTTCCTTCCTTCCTTCCTTCCTTCCTTCCTTCCTTCTCCCCCCACATCCCATTTTCACTGGCAGAGGGCTACGGGGATACCCCCCCCAGCTCCATTTTTGCTGGCAGAGGCACCGCAGGACAGTCCTTTGCTGTTTCCACCCCGGCTCCTTCAGCCGGATCTAAGCACCCCGCAGGCCGGATTTGGCCCAATGGGCCTTGAGTTTCACACCCCTGCTCTAGACAGTAGCCTGCAAGGTTTCAGCAAATGCCACCTTTCTGGAGCTGTCAGACTTTATTATTTTACTAGGATTCTTCCTACTGATTGAACTTGATTTAGCACAGCCCATAACTTTTTGCATTACTACATGGGATTTTTTTACTTAATTCAAGGAGCTTAAAAGCATACTTAAAAGTTAGCAGGCACAGCAGGGCAGTTAGTTGCTAATTTCAAGCTCACGCAAGCGTACATATATTTCTGCTATCAAGATGTGTTCTTTTATCCTTTAATCTCACCTGGTAAGGAGCATTTAGCTCTTCCAGGCATCTGCAGGCTAAACTATATGCTTCAAATTAAGATAGGCGAATAGATTATGATCCGGCTCTACAGTTTTTTTGCGGGTGAATGTAATTCTCTGTACCCTCTTCTCGCTTTCTAACTTACTAGGAAATGTGCATAAAAGCAGATGGAGCTTTAATCACACCATCATAATTGTCATCTTGACTTTTGGATCGCATCCTGCAGAGGAAGAACAAAGGAAGCGCTGTAATTAATTGTGAAATGACATTTTCCTTTATCCTTAATGGTCACAGGCAGGGGTGGGATTCAGCCGGTTCGGATCTGTTCAGGCAAACCGGATGTTAATTTTAATGTGGTTCACCGAACCAATAGTTGCAAGGACTGGCTGACCCCGCCCACTCCACCCTGCCCCTCCCAGGAGTCTCCACATGGCCCATTTTGGATGCCAGATAAGTGCAGGGCCCACATGAAGGCTCTGGGAGGACGAAAAATGGGCCTACCAGAAGTACTGGAAGTCTGCAAATGGACCCATTTCCGGCCTCCAGAGGGCCTCCGGAGCCCAGGGGAGGCCATTTTCGTCCTCCTGGAGGGTCGAGGAAAGCCTTCGGAGCCTGGGGAGGGCGAAAAATGGGCCTACCGGAAGTACCATAAGTCCGGAAATGGGGCCGTTTCCAGCCTCTGGATGGCCTCCAGAGCCCAGGGGAGGCCGTTTTCGCCCTCCTGGAGCCTCGAGAAAACCCTCTGGAGCCTGGGAAGGGTGAAAACGTCCCCCCTGCCATGGTGCTGGAAGCTGACTAACCCACACCCCCATGGCCACACCTACCCAGCAACGGAGCAAAGAACCGGTTGCTAAATTTTTTCAATCCCACCCCAGGTCACAGGTGACCAGGTGATGATCAGTACTGACCAAAGTGTTGTATTCTTTTCTTTTCTGAATGCCCACCATGGAAAGAAAAGAGAAAGATGACAGAATTCATTTAAAAATGACATATTTTTTTTCTCCTGTAGGAACATGAAGGTAAATGTGAGTTCTCAATCTGTACCATTTTAGGATTGTTATCATAATTACCCTTTGGGCTTCTGATCCAGTAGAGCACCGTGTTTGTGTATCCCTTTGTGTGTGTGTGTGTGTTAGACAAAGTGTTTGTGTGTATGTTAGACAACGAGCGTGTTCATTTCAGGCCACACATCTTTTGTGTTTTAAAAAAAGGGTCTTTAAGATGAAGCACCTGAAAATGCCAAACTTTGCCTTATATTTGGCAAACGGTCTTTATACAGAATCAAGTTAGTGCCTTGATAATAATATATGTGCTTTTAATGGTTTAAGTATGTATTCCTGGATTCACAAGACAGGACAAAGCTGGATTAATAAAGCACAGTTGCTAAGGTGCCCTAATCTGTATCATCCCACAAAATAAATCAGATAACAGGTTTATGGGATGGCTAGTTTCAAACTTGCTAAGATGGTGACTGGATTCTACAACGATTCAAATCCTCAAATGCTGAGCCAACTCTAATATGGTGTAACCGTTAAGGTGTTGACTTAGAAAGCAAGAGTTTGTGACTCCCGCCTTAGGCACGAAAGCCAGCTGGGTGACTTTGAGTCAATCACCAGGAGACTGGGAGTTCTAGTCTCACCTTAGATATGAAAGCCGGATGGGTGACTTTGGGCCAATTACCAGGACACTAGGAGTTCTATTCCTGCCTTAGGCATGAAAACTGGGTGGGTAACTTTGGGTCAGTCTCCAGGAGATTGGGAGTCCTAGTCCTGCCTTAGGCATGAAAACTGGGTGGATAACTTTCAGGGGTGAAATCCAGCAGGTTCTGACAGGTTCTGGAGAACTGGTAGCGGAAATTCTGAGTAGTTCAGAGAACTGGCAAATACCACCTCTGGCTGGCCCCTGAATGGGGTGGGAATGGAGATTTTGCAATATCCTTCCCCTGCCACGCCCACCAAACCACGCCCACAGAACCGGTAGTAAAAAAAATTGGATTTCACCACTGGTAACTTTGGATCTGTCACTCTCGTTCAGCCCAAATCACCTGACAGAGTTGTTGTGGAGAAAATATAAGGAGTATTAAATATGCTCACTACCTTGAGTTACTTATCAAGGTGGTTAGAAATCAGACAAGTACACAAACAATGTCTTCCGCAAACCCTAGCCCTATATATATATATATATATATATATATGAACTGCACCGATAGCCCAGGCTGGGTTACCTTTACTACCGGTTCACAATGGGTGCGCACTTGCTTCTGCACATACGCAGATAGTCCATTAGGACATCCGAGCGGGTGGGTGGAGCTTCCTGCCATTTTTATTACCGGTTCGCAAGAACCAGACAGTACCAGGAGCAACCCACCACTGCGATAGCTATAGCTGAACTGAAGTGGCCAAGCTCTCCTTTATCCTGCCTGACTCTTCTTCTCCATTCACAAGGAATCTTCTTCCCTCTCCTCCTCCAGATTGTATTTCGGCTTCTTTTGCGTCCTTTCCCAGCGTTGCTTGCTTGCCTTTAAAAAGCAAAACAAAACAGAAAACAAAAACCCGGGTGAACACATGATAATCCTCAAAAGAGCTGATCAGGATCTTAACCTTGTTGAGAAGCCATTATCTCCCTCGATTTTTAATTGCAATGGTCCACCAGGGCATTTTTATACTTCTTAATGCCCCCAAGTGGCCCATCCACAGGCTACTGGTGACTGCCTTGAACTGAACCGTCTCCCTCCGGGACGACCCCTACCAAGCTCATTTTTTTTAGCGTCTTGGCAAGCCCTCTGGCTCCCCTGCCTTTCTTGCTCGCTCCTTCCCCAAATCCAATTATATTTGTTTTGAATCCGGAGATCAGGGAGGAAAATTTGTGCGCGACTTTTTGCTTGCCACACAAACAACTGTTTTCCTTCTTTCCTCTTTTCTTCCATAATAACATAGCATTTCAGATGTCTAATTGCTCCGCGTACATCATTACTGTCATCAGCTTGATTCAACAGCTCTTCACCCAGGCTTCGCTTGATGGAGGCTCCTTAAGGTCCAATGTAAGCGGCAGGAGTGTTCGCAACCTTATTAGGGATCTTCTGTCAGTGCGCCCGAGTGGCTGGTGTTTGTCCTAGTCCTGATTTTTGCTAAAAGGGAGCTAAAACAAGGGTAAATACTCTACAAATGCTCTACAAAAAAAGGTAGCACTTAGCGATAGCACTTAAGACTTATATACCGCTTCACAGTGCTTTACAGCCCTCTCTAAGCGGTTTGCAGAGTCAGCATATTTTCCCCCAACAATCTGGGTCCTCATTTTACCAACCTTGGAAGGATGGAAGGCTGAGTCAACCTTGAGCCGGTCAGAATCAAACTCCTGGCTGTGGGCAGAATTAGCCTGCAACACTGCATCCTAACCAGTGTGCCACCACAGAAGGAAGAGAGGGAGGGAGGGGAGGAAGGAAGAAAGGGAAGGAGGGAGGAACAGCAATAGTACTTAGACTTATATACCACTTCACACTGTTTTACAGCCCTCTCTAAACAGTTTACAGAGTCGGCCTATTGCCCCCCAAAATCTGGGTCCTCCTGGCAATTAGCAGAATTGCCTGCAATACTGCATTCTAACCACTGGGAGGGAGGGAGGGAGGGAGGGAGGGAAGGAAGGAAGGAAGGAAGGAAGGACTTAGACTTATATACCGCTTCACAGTGTTTTACAGCCTTCTTTAAGCGGTTTACAGAGTCAGCCTCTTGCCCCCAACAATCTGGGTCCTCATTTTACCAACCTCAGAAAGATGGAAGACTGAGTCAATCTTGAACCGGTAAGGATCGAATCCATGGCAGTCAGCAGAATTAGCCTCCAATACTGCATTCTAACCACTGTGCCACCACAGCTCTTAATTTGGTATCCTTAAGGTTTTTTTTTGAAGTATAGCTCTTTTATTTCATTTATTGATGTAGCTGTGCTCTGCCTAACTCAGGGCAGGGTGTGGTTTTTCAGTCACTAAGTCATCCCTGACCCTCTACAATGCCATGGATCACAGCACGCCAGACCCCCTCTCTATCCTCTACTATCTCCCAAAGTTTGTCCAAATTCATGTTAATGACATGACACTATCTAACCATCTCATCTTCTGTTGTCCTTTTCTCCTTTTGCCTTCCATCTTTCCCAATGTTGGGGTCTTCTCCAAGGAGTTGTCTGTTCTTATTTGGTGGCCATAAGTATTTGAGCTTCAGCTTCAGGATTTGTCCTTCCAAAGGACAGTCAAGGTTGATTTACTTTAGGATTGACTGACGTGATCTCCTTACAGTCCAAGGGACTCTCAAGAGTCTTCTCCAACACCACAATTGGAAATCAGAGGGTAGGGTATTCCATCAATAAGAGTAATCTTCTCTGAAGACCACATAATAATGCACAAATCTTCTCGAAAAAGCAACACCTAAGTACAGAAACAACCTCAGGCAATGGGTGGTACCCAGTGGTGAAATCCAAATTTTTTTTACTACCGGTTCTGTGGGCGTGGCTTGGTGTGCATGGTATGGCTTGGTGGGCATGGCTTGGTGGGGTAGGATACTGCAAAATCACCATTCCCTCCCCACTCCAGGGGAACGATACTGCAAAATCTCCATTCCCACCTCACTCCAAGAGAAGGATACTGCAAAATCTCCATTCCCACCCCACTCTTGGGGGAAGGATATTGCAAAATCTCCATTCCAACCCCACTCTGGGGCCAGCCAGAGGTGGTATTTGCCGGTTCTCCAAACTGCTCCAAATTTCCGCTACCGGTTCTCCAGAACCTGTCAGAACCTGCTGGATTTCACCCCTGGTGGTACCCCTTCCAGACCCAATGACTAGAGAAAAACAGGTCTTTAATGACTTCTGAAAGGCAAGAAAGATGGGATTAACCAAATTTTAGGAGGGATGTTCTTCCAAAGGCCAGGAACATCAACTAAGAAGGGAAGCTTCTTGGGTCTTTGCAGGTACCATTGTGCAAACAATCGGGCTGAAGTATTGGCCCTGTTACCTGTTTTTGGACAGGCAGATGTTCAGTTCCCTTCAATCTGGACAATAGACCAATGACAAGGATATACAAAAGTTGTGTTTAAAACATCTGAAATGCATCAGGTACAGGGATGGGCTTCAAAAATGTTAGCAAGGTGTTGTCTGCCCGATTGCTGGGTGGACGTAGCCTAGTCCTTCTGCACCACGGGCAGGGGGGCGTTTTTGCCCTCCCCGGGCTCTGGAGGCCTTTCTCAAGCCTCCGGGAGGACAAAAACAGCCTCCCCAGGCTCCGGAGGTCCTCTGGAGGCTGGAAATGGGCCCGTTTCTGGCCTTCCTGAACTTCCGGTAGGCCTGTTATTCACCATCCCTGAGCCTTCTCGTACGCCCTGCACTTACTTGCATCCAAAACGGGCCGTGTGGGGACTCCTGGGAGAAGAGGGGTGGGCAGGGCGGGGCCAGCCAGGAGTGGGATTTGGGGGTTCTCCGAACGGCACAAAATCTTAGCTAGATGTTCTCCTGAACCTCCGTGAACCCCCAGCAGCCAACCCCTGATCAGGTGGCTTAACTGTGCCACATAATAGTAGAACATATCACAATACAGGTAATCCTTGAGTTACAATCAGTTGCTTAGGAATTGTCCAAAGTTAAGAGACACCGCAAAACTAGCATTTATTTGCAGTTTTACTTGCCAGTAAAGAATGCCCATTAGCTAAAATGGGCTCACTTAACAACAATGATGTTTGCTTAACAACCAATGCCAATGACCAGCTGTCTGCAAGGAGTATAAATCCTTCCATTCCCCACCATTCAGTCAGAAGCTGTAGAAGCTTCTTAGATGAGAAGCAAAACGTCTTCAAAAGAAAAATCAGAAAGTCCAGTCGCCTCTTGAAAAAAGCACCTTTGGGACAACTGTGACCTGGATGACTAAATAATCTCCATAGACAACCACTATGCCCGTTTAACGACTGCTGCAAAAAAAGGTCGTAAAATCGACCATAGTCACAAAATGACCCGCTTAATGATCGGCATAATTCAGGATCGTAATTCCAGGCTCAATTTCATTTATAAGTTGAGTACTACTTGAATTGTGATGAATGACACTCATGCATGTGTTAAACTAGGAATTAGCTTCCGTTCTTGCAAGGAAGCAAATGATCGTTCCCACTGGTTGGAAAGCGGTGACTTCTCTTTACGAATGCCCATGCTTTTATTCTGTGGGACAGTCCACTAAAGCCTCCCTGACAGGGGTGCTATTCACTTACTTTCCCTAAAGGTTCCCCTCGCACATATGTGCTATTTGTTCCTGACTCTAGGGGGCAGTGCTCATCTCCATTTCAAAGCCGAAGAGCCAGCGCTGTCCAAAGATGACCCTGTGATCATGTGGTCGGCATGACTCAACGCCAAAGGCACACAGAACGCTGTTCCCTTCCCACCAAAGGTGGTCCCTATTTTTCTACTTGCATTTTTTATGTGCTTTCGAACTGCTAGGTTGGCAGAAGCTGGGACAAGTCACGGGAGCTCACCCCGTTATGCGGCACTGGGGATTTGAACCGCTGAACTGCCAACCTTTCGATCGACAAGCTCAGTGTCCTAGCCACTGAGCCACTGCGTCCCTTACTTTCCCTACCGGTTCGCAAATGTGACCATGCTCATCCACGTATGCACTGTTCTGCATATGCACCCGGCCTCAAAAATGTGCCTAAATAAGATGGCATAGAGCTGGGCACCCACGATTTCTGCTACTGGTTCGGGTGAACTGGTCTGAACCGGCTGAATACCACCTCTGCTCCCTGAGACAGCCTGGAGAAAAGCTCAGAGCCCACCTTACGTGCTTGCTACAAAATTGTGTCGCCAAAGTTAGACTTTCTCCGTTCCTTCCCGGCCCGCTGGCATTTGGGAGGCCAGACTGCTCAGGGTGAGAAGCTAGCGGCCCCAGCAAAATTCAATCTGCTTCTGACCAGCTGAGGCAGACGGTCTGAAAAATGAACAGCTGTGTCCTAAGGCAGCGAAGCGGGAAAGGCAGAGTATTATAGTTAGCTTTTGTGTTAACAATAAAAGCTATCCTAATCACTACTGACTGGCGAGTTCTTAAGGAGGGAATATTCCAGAAGCGAGACTTCTTGGAACCTTCTTTAGCTTTCTTTGCTTTTGTTTTGTCGGAAGTTAGCACCCACCTCTCTCCTAGGAAAATGAAATATTCTAGGAAATATTAAAAAGGCAGAATATTTATTTATTTATTTATTTATTATTCGAATTTCTATACCGCCCTTCTCCTTTCGGACTCAGGGCGGTGAACAGCCAAAATAAAAACATTTATACATAAATACGATTAAAAATAGATTTAAAATAATTAAATTTGGCCCATAGTTTAAAATTTATCAATTTAAAATCCATATCAAAATTTAAAACCAACCATAAAATCATAAAATCAAGAGAGACCGGCTAACTGAAAGAGATGAGTTTTTAGGGCCCAACGAAAGATCCGGAGGTCGGAGATCACTCGTATCTCTGGGGGTAGATTGTTCCAAAGGGTAGGTTCCACCACAGAGAAGGCTCTCCTCCTGGGGGTCGCCAGCCAGCATTGTCTAGCCGACGGCACCCTGAGGAGGCCCTCTCTGTGGGAGCGAACTGGCCGGTGGGAGGCTATTGGTGGCAGAAGGCGGTCCTGTAAGTACCCTGGCCCTAAGCCATGGATATATTGTACCGCCCTAGATGAGAAATGGAGAAACCTGTTTTTTTAGAGGCAGGAAACAGACTCACTCTTAATAGCCCCCACCCTCCTCAATAGCCCACAGCAGATATCAGCACTTAAGAGATAAAGAGATAGCTAGGTCTATTCATAAGCAAATGCCCTCACCCAAGATCCAGCAAAGATAGGATTAACCCTCTACCCATCTAGCAACAGGACTCACCACATTGCACCTGGGGAGATTGCATCACCCAGCAAGGCTCAACCAAGCCCGGGACTTAAAAGACAACCTACAAAGTTACCCCTGCATGACCCCATAGGTCAGAACATAAAATAAGAGATTTGGAAGGGACCTTGGAGGGTCTTCTAGTCTAATTCCCTACTTAAGCAGGAAACTCTAGATCAATGATGGCTAGCCTTTTTGCCATCGCGTGCCAGGAGGGGGGGGCAGGGGAGGTTCACGCGCATGCGTGCCCACACCCATAATTCTATGCATCCCACCTTGCACATGCACACGCAGCCCCACCTTTCCCCCCCCGCTCCTGGCACGCGGTGGCCTGGTAGGCCCATTTTTCTTTCTCACCTGACTCTGGTAGGCATCTCTGGAGGCTGGGGACAGCAAAAAAGTCACTTCCTGTCCCATCAGGAGTTGGGAAATGGGCCGTTTCAGGCCTCTCCAAGGCCTCCGGAGGGCCTTGGAGAGGATGGGGAAGGCTGTTTTCACCCTCCCCAGATGCATAGAGAGGATCTGGAGCTAGGTGAGAAAGAAAAACGGGCTTTCCCCACCCCCCACCCCCCAGGCCCTCCGGAAGCAGGAAACAGCCTGTTTCCCTACTTCTGGTGGGCCCAGAAGGCCCAAAAATCAGCTGGCCGGAAGGAAGGAAGGAAGGAAGGAAGGAAGGAAGGAAGGAAGGAAGGAAGGAAGGAAGGAAGGAAGGAAAAATTCTCTTCTATTGGACCCTTCCAGACTTGGTTAACTAACTGGTTGAAGAAGGGAGAGAGGGAGGCTTTTAGCCCACTAAGTAACAGTGTCCCTGTATTGGTTGGGTGGGGGGAAGAGAGAGAGAGGGAGGGAGGAAGGAAGTCAGGCATGTTGGCAAATTCTTTTACACCTCTCTCCTTTGGCTGGATTTCTATTACACCCCCTCTAGCCAATTGGTTGGGGGCTAATTGTCACAGAAGGCGGAACACCAAGAACGAACCCTCTTTCTGCCAATGGGCCGTGTCGAAGGGTATGGGACGAAGAGGCCAGTGGCCCATTCCCCATGGCAAATGACTGGAGGCATGCCAGCTGAGGAGATAAGTCAAGGGAGAATTGCCCGAGGAGAAACGCCCGAGGAGAATGAAAAGTCAGAGAGTAAAAGTCCTAGACCCTCCTCTCCAGTCTCCTCATTTTCCGACTCCTCTGCTAGCTCCGCGGGCTGCTGGTGGACCACAGCAGTGTTATTGCACACAATTGCCTCTTTGCTTCCTGTCTTTCCTCCGAGGTGACTGTAGAAAGAGAAGAGATCTCAAAATGTGTGGGCTGCTCTAACGCGACAACCCTGTTCATGCAACACATTTAATCCTATCAGTTAAAGGTCTGGCAGCTCCATTGACCATCATCTGCAAAGTTTTAGTTAGGGTTAAACTTGTTATGCTTGGATGACTCAGCTTGTCAACAAGACTGGTCCATCCAATTAATTGATGTTTTTTTGTATATTATGCAAAGCCAGAACATCGGTTCATTTAGCAAGTAGGTTAAGGATGCAGTGCAAACACACTCGTAGGGTTTCCCAGGTCAGTATCCATTATCACTTGATGAGACCCATTTAAATGTATGAAGTATTCTTTAACTGTGTTTATGCTCTAGCATCAGGGGATGGGTACCAAAATGTGAGATGGGTGCAACTAAAATTGGAACTGTCTCTTGCTGAAAAGCATGTCTGAAGGAGTTAAGATAACACAGGAAGCTTCTATGAAGTGCGTGATCTAATGGGGTTCATTCATAGATGCAAAGCCATGCTCCATCAATCGAGTGTCCCAGAGGTGCTTTTTCAAGAGGCAACTGGACTTTCTTGTTTTTTTTCTTTTGAAGACTTTTCGCTTCTCATCCAAGGAGCTTCTTCAGCTCTGACTGGATGGTGGGGAATGGAAGGATTGATACTCCTTGCAGACAGCTCATTTGCATCCTTTTTAGAGGGTCGTTGAAGCACTTGGAGGTTTATCTGTGTCCTCAGGGTCACCTGAGTGGTGCCCCTGGTTCCTGTAGTCTGCAATTTTTCCTGACGGCTGCAGTGCCCTGGGTCATGTGATCGCCTTTTGCGACTTTCTGGACAAGCAAAGTCAATGGGGAAGCCAGATTCACATAACAACCATGTTACTAACGAAACAACTGCAATGATTCACTTAACAACTGTGACAGGAAGGATTGCAAAATGGTTGCAAAACTCACTCAGCAATAGAAATTTTGGGCTCAATTGTGGTCATAAATCATGGATTAACCTCCCGGTTCGGCCCGGTTCGGCCCGGTTCAGCCAAGCCGGTAGCGGTGATGATATGATGTCACCAAACCGGTTCTCTTTGTTCGGGAGCTGGGCCCTCCCGCCCCACCCGCGTCATTCTTACCTTTTATTTGGCCCCGCCTCCAATCTATTCGCTGCCTCCCGAGTCCCAGCTGATTGGCTAGAAGGAAAAAAACTCTTTAAACTCTTGCCGCAGGGCTTCAAAGGGCCGCCCTACAGCTGATCAGTGTTAAAAGGCAGTGCGGTAGTAGACCGGTGCCTCCAAAAACAAATGGGTAGACTGGGACACTCGAAGAACAAATGGGTAGACCGGTACAGCTCTGCAAGCAGTTAAAAACCTAGTAGACCAGTACTTCTGCTAAATCCTAAAGAATTGTCACATGACCATCAAACCACACCCACAAAATAAGCCATGCCCACAGAACCAGTAGTAAAAAAAATTAGAACCCACCCCTGGGATTAACTTGTATCTTTTGCACGATTGCATGAATTTGCACCCTAAATTTCTTTGCCTTCCTCGCAATTCGTTTTGTACTACAATCTACATGCCTGGAACGGGTCTGGAAGCCAGTTGCCTCCCTCACAGGGCTTTTAATGAAAGAATTGACTTAGAGAGACAATAAAAGAAAGAGAAAAGCAGGGAGCATAGATGTCCAATAGGCTGCCGGAATTAATGACTTGGGCTCAGTTGGAGGGGAGGGGGATAAACATTAAAGGATTATGTAAAATGTGGGGGGGGGAGGCCGAGTTTGAAGGAAGAGCTATTGAAATTTGAAAAATGTGGAATCCTGGGTTGCATTTCAGCAAGATCAGGTAGAGTCATTTTTTAATGTTTTGTAAGTAGGCTGTTCTCAACTTTTCTTCTTTTTGTATAATTGTGCCTTTCCTGCAACTACAGTCACGTGAAATCTTAGTGCCACTTGGTAAGCCACAGTTGGACTATTACATCCAGTTATGGTCCCCACAATATAAAAAAGATGTTGAGACTTTAGAAAGAGTGCAGAGAAGAGCAACAAAGATGATTAGGAAACTGGAGGCTAAAACATATAAAGAACGGTTGCAGGAACTGGGTATGTCTAGTCTAATGAAAAGAAGGACTAGGGGAGACATGATAGCAGTGTTCCAGTATCTCAGGGGCTGCCACAAAGAAGAGGGAGTCAAGCTATTCTCCAAAGCACCTGACAAGAAAGACAAGAAGCAATGGATGGAAACTCATCAAGGAGTTGTGCCAATTTTCCTTAAAACGAGTCAGGTTTGGGGACTTGATTTATCTACCTTTGATCCATTGTTGGCCTATATCTTCCTTACTTGTCCCAAAGGTGCTTTTCCAAAAGGAAACTAAACTTTCTTGGTTTTTGTTGGTTTTAGTACCAGTTGATAACACTTTGGTAAGACCGCACTTTGAATCTTGCATCCAGTTTTGGTCACCATGATATAAAAAAGACATTGAGACTCTAGAAACAGTGCAGAGAAGAGCAACCAAGATGATTAGGGGACTGGAGGTTGAAACATCCGAAGAAAGCCTTGGTGGCGCAGTGGACTAAAGTGCTGTTAAGTAGCACCAGCTGCCTGCAATTACTGCAAGTTCGAATCTCACCAGGCTCAAGGTTGACTCAGCCTTCCATCCTTTCGAGGTAGGTAAAATGAGGACCCGGATTGTGGGGGCAATAAGCTGACTTTGTATAAAAAAGAACACCGCTTAGGGGGGGCCAAAAGCCCTACTAAGCAGGTATATACAAAAGTATGAAGGCTATTGCTTAACGCACTGTAAGCCACCCTGAGTCTCCGGAGAAGGGCGGCATATAAATCAAATAAATAAATAAATAAATAAATAAATAAATAAATAAATAAATAAATAAATAAATAAATGGTTGGAGGAATTGATTAGGTTAGCTTAATGAAAGGAAGGACTAGGGGTGACATGATAGCGGTGTTCCAATATTGGAGGCCCTGTCACAAATAACGGGGGTCAACCTATTCTCCAAAGCACCTGAGGGCAGGACAAGAAGCAATGGATGGAAATTAATCAAGGAGAGAACCATCCTAGAACTAAGGAGGAATTTCCTAACAGTGAGAATAATTAACCAGTGGAACAGCTTGCCTTTAGAAGTTGTGGGTGCTACAACACTGGAGGTTTTTGAGAAGAGATTGGACAGCCATTTGTGTGAAACGGTATAGGGCAGTGTTGGCGAAACGGGAGTGGGAGCAGATACCGGGGGGGGGGGGGGGTGTCATCAGAAACTGGAAGAACAGTTCCCCAGCACACATGTGAGCGCTGGGAAGCTGAGCTTCCAGTTTCCAGCGTGCACATGCATGCACGCTGGAACATGTGCACATGCATGCATGCTGGTCACCTGGTCTTCCAGTTTCTGGCATGCATGTGTGGGCGAAGACCAGCTGGCTGCCATGCATGTGCACGCCAGAACCTGGAAGAGCAACAGGAGACAGCTGGCATACCCGGAGGGATGGCTCTGTGTGCCACTTCCAGCACATGTGCAATAGGCTCCCCATCACTGGTATAGGGTTTCCTGCTTGAGAAGGGTGTTGAACTGGAAGGCCTCCAAAGTCCCTTCCAACTCTGCTCTGTTATTCTCTAACCTCCCAGAAACATTTGCTCCCAAGCCCTACTCAATCTTTTAAATCTTTTATTCTGGATATGCAAAGTTTGGGTCAAAAAGATCACCCTTTTCAAAGAAGGAAAGCAAACAGTTTATCTTAATATAGTTTCCCTAAGTACAAAAGACAGGGGAATCGAATCTAGTGTTTGCAAAGCTCTTTAAAGAATTGTTTTCTTTTTAAAAAAAGCAGACTCAACAGCTACAAAATGCTGAATCTTTCCCCAAACAAACTTAGTTGATATTTACAAATGTCTAATTTACTCCTTTGTGGGATTTTGCATGGTCGCCTTAAATATACCTGTTCCCTTGCTGAGAAATTTACCTTTTGAAAGGGGTGCTTGGCTAACTCCTGAAGAATTCAGTGAGCTTAATGATTAAAAACAAATGTGTGTGTCTGTATATATAATTGTGTGTGTGTATATATGCCTGTGTCCAGGGGTGAAATCTAAAATTTGTTACTACTGGTTCTGTGGGCATGGCTTCGTGGGTGGGTGGGTGGGTAATGTGACTGGGTGGGCGTGGCCATTTTTTTTTTTTTACTTTTAAAAGCATTTTTTCTACAACCTCTTCGGCCGAAGAGGTTGCAGAAAAAAATGCTTTTAGAAGCCTTTGACGATCAAGCAACTCAGCTGGGATCGTCAGAGGCTTTTAAAAGCATTTTTTTTTTCTACAACCTTTTCGGCTGAAGAGGTTGCTGGAAAAAAATGCTTTTAAAAGCCTCTGACGATCCCAGCTGAGCCGCACGATCATCAGAGGCTTTTTTTTTTAACTTTTAAAAGCAATTTTTCCGCCAAAGAGGTTGTAGAAAAAATGCTTTTAAAAGTAAAAAAAAAACCCAGCCTCTGATGATTCTGCGGCACAGGGATTTTTGCTACCGGTTCTCCGAACCACCCGCTGCCATCGCTACCAGATCAGGCAATACGGTCCGAACCAGGAGCATTTCACCCCTGCTTGTGTCCAGTGGTGAAATCCTACCGGTTCGCGCCAACCAGTAGTGATAAAGGCTACCGCTTCAGTGAACCGGTAGGAAAAAAAAGCTACCGGTTGGTCTGAATCAGTATTTTCGACGATCAGCTGTGCCGCATGATTTAAAATCACTAGAAAGCAGTAAATCCTACTCTAAATCATGCAGCAGAGCTGTTTCCCCCCTTACTGTTCTACTTACCTTCCCAAGCCTCCTTTTCCTGCATGCAATGAGCGTTTGGCACACACTGTGTGTTAAGGATATTGTTGTTGTATTACCAACCAGCAGAGTGTAGAGCACAGAGAAATGTTGCTGAGAGCAATGAATAAGAGATGTGCAAACTGGTTTATCAAAAGCTTACTTTATAGTGAAAAAACAATCTCATAGTCTTTAAATCAATCCAAGTCTTTGCCAGTTAAATCAGTCCAGTGATACAAAAATCTTCTTACCACACAAACAGTAGTTCGTTAGAATAACAAGTTCACTCTGGTTCACAAACCACGATGGTAGCAGATCCATCCAACGATGATAGCACAATGATAGCAACTCCACACACTATGGTAGCATATCATCAACTGAATACGTTACAGTACCTTTCTTAAATACGTTTACAACCAGTGATTATCTAATTACAGCATGACTCAGCATTACAATGAATCAGCAGTAAAACTTTAAAGTCACACAATACATATCCATGTTAAAGTCACAGAACACATATATTGCCTGGACAACTTGTTAGGTTCAAACCATATCCTAACACTGTGCATTCATGGGCAGTGAACCAGTGGCAAACTGGGGAGGATTTCACCACTGCCTGTGTCACACACTCATGAACATTTCAAGAGCCTTGATAGTACAGTGGTCTAAGCACCCTGTTATTAACACAGCTGCCAGCAATTACTGCTGGTTCGAATCTCTCCAAGGCGCAAGGTTGACTCAGCCTTCCATCCTTTCTAAGGTAGGTGAAATGAGGACCCAGTTTGTGGGGGCAATAAGATGACTTTGTATAAATATACAAAAGGATGAAGGCTATTGCTTAACGCATTGTAAGCCGCCCTGAGTCTCCGGAGAAGGGCGACATATAAATCAAATTTTAAAAAAAAAGAAAAAAAAGATGGAACTGAATAGTCCGTAGCTAAGATGTTCATTTGCAATGTTTATACCCTTTCCAAAATGATGCTTTTAGATTGCCGTAAACCTTCAGGGCTTTCCGTTAAAGGGCATCGCAGCTTCCTGAGTTTATTTCTCATATACTTCATAGACTTCATCTCGAGATGTGAATAAAGACTATCTGTGTGGACCAGATAGATGAACAAATCCATCCAATTAAAACATCGGGATGGCAATTAATTTGCAATTCGTGATTTGTTGTGCTTTTGCTGATCAGGCGGGAGGTAATTTCAACTCGACGTGAACCAAAATAGTCCTGCAATATTTTTTTTTTTTAAATCTGACAACTTTAGAAAGAGAGCAGATTCGCAGAGAAATCAAGGTGGAAATTTAGCTTCGTTGTTCAGGTAGTCCTCAACTTACGATCGTGATGGAGCCCCAAATTTATGTTGCTAAGCGAGAAATTTGTTAAGTGAGTCTTGCCCCATGTTTTTTGCCACAGGTGTTAAGTGGATCACTGCCGTTGTTAAACAAGTAACATGGTTGTTAAGTGAATCTGGCTTCTCCATTGACTTTGCTTGTCAGAAGGTCTCAAAAGGGGACCCCATAACCCCGGGACGCTACAACTGTCATAAATGTGAGTCATTTTCAAGCATCCGAACGTAAATCACACGAACGTGGGGATGCTGCAACGGTCATAAGAGTGAAAAATGGTCATACGTCACTTCTTTTCAGGGCCGTGGAAATTTTGAACGGTCAATAAATGAACCGGTGTAAGTCAAGGACTTATTTTCAGATGTTTTCTAGCTTTCAGATGTTAGATCTTAAGATTGTGTTGGCTTTGATTAGATTCCATAAAGTAGCTTCAGAGCACATAAATCCTTCAAGCAGTTATACCTTTTCCCAAGAACATTTAACAACTGCGCAAAGTATCTGTATGGCCTTTGGGGAAAAAAAATGCACTTTCTTTAAGAGTTGCAAACAGGGCCTATGTTTGCACTCTAGAAATAAGGAGGGATTTTCTGACAGTGAGAACAATCAACCCATGGAACAGAACTTGCCTTGAGAAGTTGTGGGAGCTTCATCACTGGAGGCTTTCAAGAAGAGATTGGACTGCCATTTGTCAGAAATGGTGTAGGGTCTCCTGCTTCGGCAGGGGGTTGGACTAGATGACCTACAAGGTCCCTTCCAACTCTATTAATCTGTTACTCCCGGCCACTACAAAGTATCTTTCTGAATTATTTGCAAAGCACTGAACAAAGCTCTGATAGCGATGTTAGGCTCTCCAGTTTGATTGAGAGAGATTAGTCACTCGAAGAGTTGTGACCTATGCTTACTGAACCATTACAAGAAACAATTAGTCCCAAATAAACCTATTTTATTGTAACAGCTGAGAATTACGTTCATTCCCAGCTGAGTCCCAATTAGTTGAAAAACAAGTCCTTCGGGAGAAGTCCTTCGGGATAATCACCAACCTTTATCTTCTTTGACACCCTGACAAAGACTTTACTTGGCAAAGCCACACGAAGTTCAGAAACAAACAAGAGACGCTGACTGGAAACAGAGTTAGCAATGTTGTTTTCCGACAAAGAGCCCAAGAGCTGTTGCTGGTCTTTTAATCCTTATGGGAGGGGTCAATCATCTCCTGGCCTTACTCCTGAGTCGTCCCTTTTGCTTTAGCTGCTCTTGCCTTCTGGCAGCTCTGTGCATGCATGCACTAGGAACAGGCTCCTCCTGTTCCTCTGCCTCTCTTCTGTCCAACTCTGGGGGCTCCGGAGTCTGCACATCACTCCCAGATGGCCCTGGTCCCATCTCTGCCTCTGACGCAGAGTCCTCGTCCGGGCCTTCCCCAGCCTCCAGGACTGGTCCATGTTCCTCCCCAGCCTCCTCATTGTCTGACTTCGCTGCCAGCTCTGCAGGCTGCTGGCGGACCACAACAAACTATTACTCTACTATTTACAACTATTTCACATCCCAAAGGTGCTTTTTTTTTAAAGAGACAACTGGACTTTGTTTTTTTCTTTGAAGACATTTCGCTTCCCATCCAAGAAGCTTCTTCAGCTCAGACTGGATGGTGGGAAATGGAAGGATTTATACTTCTTGCAAACAGCTGGTCATTTGCATTCTTTTAGCGGGACCCGCTCAAAGTTACAACAACATTGAAAAAAAGTGACTTATGGCCATTTTTCACACTTACAACCGTTGCTGTATCCCCGTGATCACGTGATCAAAATTTGGATGCTAGGCAGCTGATTCGTATTTATGACAGTTGCCAATGCCCCAGGGTCATGTGATCCCCTTTTGCGACCTTCTCCCCAACAAAGTCAATAGGAAAGTCAGATTCCCATTACTAATTAAACAAGTGCAGTGATTCGCTTAACAACGGTGGCAAGGGAGGTCATTGTAGTGGGGCGGAATTCACTTTTCACAAATGTTTCGCTTACCAACAGAAATGTCGGGCTCAAATCGTGCTCGTAAGCCGAGGACTGCCTGCACATCAATCTTAAGTGCCGTTGCTATTATTATCATCTGAAATTTCCCATCCAGGCTCCTTGCCTTTGAAATTGGATCTAGCGTTTTAAAAGGTTTTTATTTAACCTTTCCTTCCTTCTCCAAAGAGCTGCATTAGCCTATGCAAGCAGGTGGAAAATTGAATGGGGTCATTTCTATCCGTTCTATCTAGCGTGATGACTCAGAAACCCCTTAAAGACAATTTTCTGGGCTTAAGCCCTGGGTGGCCAAAGACAACACGGAAGTTGTAATTGGGGGAAACAAAAAAAGTAGCCAGCTTTGAGATGAAAGCGAATAGTTCAGCCAAATGGTTTTGCATAAAGGCCTCCCTCGGAGACGATTTGCATAATGTTCTTTTTTTTTTTTTTTTCACGTCGTCGGGAGGAGAAGGGGTTGGTGTCAGAAAAAGAAGAAGATTTGGGAATCCCGTAATGCAAATCACTCTCCCCGGCTTTTTATAATCGGTCGCTGCTTAAGAGAAGCACATGAAAGGAATGGGCCACATGTTTTTCCCCGGCTCAGCCGCATCTCCTTTGCAGATGGAAATTGCTTAACAATATTCCGACCTGGTGGAGCACAACGTTGAAACATATCGAAATAAGACCCCGAGCCACTTTCTGCAATTCAATCTTGTTTTTATTGCTGCGATAGAGATGCAAAAGCGTATGAGCAGGCAGGCTTCCTGCCTGCCCAACCCCTTGACTAAATTTTCCAGAAGTTCTTTGTTTTTATTTGTTGGTTGGTTGATTTGGTTTGGTTTGGTTGTTTTATCATTCTGGGTCTATCAAGAATCCCATTTATTTTGGAAGGTTGACCAGGACTTCAGTTGCGATTCGGAAGGAAGCACCCTAAATTGGAGATGTAAAAGCTTGTGTGATACTAGATGACATCCTAATTTTGCCTTGAAAGAGACGCTGGACACTTTCTCTTGATCTAGAAGGAAACAGCAAGGAAACAAAAAAAAAATTGTTACAATGTTTGCCAGTTTAACCATGTTAAATACTAATTAGCACAATTCTGCTCCAGCTGCACTTTCTTCATTGTTGTCAAGGGAAGCTCCAAGTGTTTATTGACTGGATTTTTTATCCCATGTTTATTATTGTTTTATATGACTCAAGGTGGAGAACATACCTAATGTTCCTTCCTTCTCCTATTTTATCAACAACAACTCTGGGAAGTGAGTTAGGCTGAGAGAGAGAGATTGTCCCAAAGTCACTCAGCTGACATTCGTATCTAAGGCAGACTAGAACTCCCAATCTCCTAGTGATTGGCCCAAAGTCATCCAACTGGTTTTCATTCATATGGCGGTACTAGATCTCCCAATCTGCAGGTGAATAGCTCTAAATCACCCAGCCGGCTTTCATGCCTAAGGCAGGACTAGAATTAATAGTCTCTTGGTGATTGGCTTCAAATCACCCAGCTATCCTTCATTCCTAAGGTGGAACTAGAACTCCCAGTATCCTAGTGATTGGCCCAAAGTCATCCAACTGGCTTTCATACATAAGGTGGTACTAGATCTCTCAGTTTACAGGTGAATGCCTAAGACAGGACTAGAATTCATAGTCTCTTGGTGATTGACCTCAAATCACCCAGCTATCTTTCATGCCTAAGGCAGGAGAAGAACTCACAGTCTACTGGTGATTGGCTGAAGGTCATCCAGATATCTTTCATGCCAAAGACGGGACTAGAACTCACAATTTTCTGGTTCCTACGCCAGCACCTTATCCACTAGACCAAACTGGGAAACTATCGAACATTGTGGTAATCCACTTTGGAAATAAAATGACTAAACCCAGGATTGGTCATCCCGCAAGAAGATCTGATGGAAGGGATACAAAGTCCTCGGTGTTGACAAATCCAGCTAGGACACTACTTTCTGACTTTTGACCAAGTTCTCAACTTGCTTTTCTCTTTAATTTGAAACATTGTGTTCATACCAACTTACGTTTATCATTCAGTGACCCCTTGCATGTTCCAGTGGACCACCAGAGATTAGTCGTCATTGAAAGAAGTTTTGCATCCTTTCTTATCACTTCCACCTTGATACCTTTCACCGATTTCTGTGTGATGGACTGCTGGGGATCAGACGAATGTGTGAAGTACCTCTGTGATTTTCCAACCGAAGATGTTTAGGAATGGAGATCTGAGATCTGATTTTCAAAAGAGGGATGTGCCTTCAAAGTAATGCTCGGGCAGATCCGATATTGCATTTTTATTTATTAAAATATTGATTTATACCACAGAATCTCAGCCGTCATTCCCAAGACAGCCTACAGCAAAATTAAAACCAACAGCAAGATAATAAACAAAGAGAAAAACACAATCTCAAATCAATTGAAATTGGAGGGAGGAGAGATGAAATAGATTAAATTTAAAACAACAAAATAAAACTCCAATGAAGCAGCAGAATCCACTGTAATTGCATTAAATTCCCAGGAAAAATCATGCTGCCTTCAAATAATGCCCGGAAAACTATCAACAAATAAAAATAAAGATGCTTACGTTGAGCTTGACTCCTGGGTCTAGAAGGATGCAACTACACAATTTTCTTCGGCTTTCACATTCTATTCTTTAGCCTGAAAAACTCCTGTCTAAGTAAGTACTAACTAGGTCTTACTCCACCGTAGTTATCCGAACCCAAAGTTATCTCCCTGTTACCAGCTGCCGAGATGAAGATTATGAAACAAGGTGCCATGTGAATGAACCAGAGGGAAGGGGTTATAGAGGTGAAGGGCCACAATTGTCATAGGCAGATCCAGGAGGAGGTGAGGGAAGGAACAAGGTCCCCATTTGAGTGACAGCAAAGATTGTTCGAACTTCCTTCCTTCCTTCCTTCCTTCCTTCCTTCCTTCCTTCCTCCCTCCCTCCCTCCCTCCCTCCCTCCCTCCCTTCATCCCCTCCCCTTCTTTTCCTTCATCTCTTCCTCTTCTTTCTTCCTTGCTTGCTTGCTTGATTTCTTCCTTCCTTCCTTCCTTCCTTCCTTCCTTCCTTCCTTCCTTCCTTCCTTCCTCCCTCCCTCCCTCCCTCCCTCCCTCCCTTCATCCCCTCCCCTTCTTTTCCTTCATCTCTTCCTCTTCTTTCTTCCTTGCTTGCTTGCTTGATTTCTTCCTTCCTTCCTTCTTTCCTCTTCCTTCTTTCTTTCCCCCTCCCATTCATTTTCCAGGTCCTTCCTTCCTCCCTCCCTCCCTCCTCCCCTCCCTTCTTTTCCTTCCTTCTCTTTCTTTCTTTCTTTCTTTCTTTCTTTCTTTCTTTCTTTCTTTCTTTCTTTCTTTCTTTCTCTTCCTTCCTTCCTTCCTTCCTTCCTTCCTTCCTTCCCCCTACCATTCATTTTCCATGGCCTCCCTCCCTCCCTCCCTTCATCCTCCCCTTCTTTTCCGTCCTTCCGTCCTTCCTTCCTTCCTTCCTTTCTTTTCTATTAACTCTATTTTTTCTGAACTTTTGGTCTTCCTTCCTTCCTACCTACCTACCTACCTACCTACCTACCTACCTACCTACCTGGAATTTCCACAGCAAGTTATGCTTGCTGACATTAGTGAGTGCCAAGTGTTTAGAAAGAGAGCTGGAAAAGCGGAACAAATGCAGCAAAACCATAAAGAGGCTTAGGTGAAAACAACAAATCTTGATACAACCACCTCAGAGAGACCACAATAGTACTGTCTCAATGGTCAGTAAACAGCATCAGACTTGAAATAGGCTGTAGGAAAACCTCTGTTTCCATCATTCTCTTTACACTTCCCAGTGCTGAACCGTCAAGAGGCTTTGCTTGTGTCTTCGTACAATCTTTCATGCCAAAAAGAAAAGCCAAATAATAGCTTAGACGGCAAGGGCATTAACATCTCTGGAATTACATCAAGAAGAAGATGCTAGCCAAGCAACCTCTTCCAGGACCTCTCGTTGGGAAATTCACCACTGCATCTTTATTGTAATCTTCAGATAGGGTAGGGTAGGGTAGGGTAGAGTAGGGGAGGGGAGGGGAGAGTAGAATAGAATAGAATAGAATAGAATAGAATAGAATAGAATAGAATAGAATAGAATAGAATAGAATAGAATAGAATAGAATAGTTGAGTTGGAAGGGATCTTGGAGGTCTTCTAGTCCACCCCCTGCTTAAGTACTACTTCAGACAAATGGTTATCCAACATCTTCTTAAAAATTTCCAATGTTGGAAGTTCCAATTCACAACTTCTGGAGGCAAATTGTTCCACTGATTAATTGTTCTAACTGTCAGGAAATTTCTCCATAGTTCTAAGTTGCTTCTCTCCTTGATTAGTTTCCACCCATTGCTTCTTGTCCTGCCCTCAGGTGCTTTGGAGAATAGCTTGACTCCCTCTTCTTTGTGGCAGCCCCTGAGATATCGGAAGACTGCTATCATGTCTCCCCTAGTCCTTCTTTTCATTAAACTAGTCATACCCAGTTCCTGCAACCGTTCTTCATATGTTTTAGCCTCCAATCCCCTAATCCTCTTTGTTGCTCTTCTCTGCACTCTTTCTAGAGTCTCCACATCTTTTTTTACATCGTGGCAACCAAAACTGAATGCAGTATTCAAAGTGTGGCATTAAAGTGTTATTAACACTTCACTTGATCTTGATTCTATCCTTCTGTTGATGCAGCCTAGAACTGTGTTGGCTTTTTTGGCAGCTGCTGCACACGGCTGGCTCATATTTAAATGGTTGACTCCAAGCTCCCTCTCACAGTTACTACTATTGAACAAGGTACCACCTATACGGTACCGGTGCATTTTGTTTTTCTTGCCTAAATGTAGAACCTTACTTTGCTCTTTATTGCAGGGAATCCAAAACCCGTTACATTAGCTAGTTTTCGTGAGACCATTGCATTCTGGTTCTGGAGTTCCACATGACAAGAAGAATGAGAGAAGCTTAAAGAAGCTTAAAGTCAGTCAGATAGACGGTTGCTATGGCAATCCAGCCAGCCGAGTACCTGCAGTAGAGTGAATTTAGCCTCAGTTTGGGCCTAAAAGAGCCATCTTGATTCATACCATATCAAGGCTTGTTCTTTGGCCATTTCAACTACTCCTCTCCCTGCAAGTCAGAACCCCATAAATTGCGCCTCGTAGCTACTTTGCGTCAGTGGGTTGAATGATACAAAAGCTCACACTTGAATGGTTTTAAATCTAAATGAAAATGGTTTTAACTGCCCAGCGTGCAATATTGCTGCAATATTGAAAAATGGTTGTTTGACTCACTCTCACACTGGGTCCTAATTGATTCTTTGAACCCAATTGTGATTTCAATATATCCCACTCAAAAAAAAAAAAAAATCCACCGGTGCTAATTTAACATGGTGAACGCTGACGTTGCGTTTAATGTGTGAATGAGATTAATTTCTGTTTCCCCGGTGAGGTTCTGAGTTTAAACATAACTTGGGATGAGGTTGACTTGGGAGAAGAAAGGAGGTTATCAGGGATGAAATGTAAAATTTGTTATTACGGGTTCTGTGGGCGTGGCTTGGTGGGGGGGGGTAATGTGACTGGGTGGGCGTGGCCAACTTTTTTTTAAAAAAAACTTTTCAAAGCATTTTTTCTAATGCTTTGAAAAGCCTCTGCTGATTAGGCAACTCAGCTGGGATCGTCAGAGAGACTTTTCAAAGCATTTTTTTTACCATCTCTTTGGCCAAGAGGTTGCAGAAAAAAATGCTTTGAAAAGCCTCTGATGATCCCAGCTGAGCCTTGTGATCATCAGAGGCTTTTTTTTTTCTTTTAAAAGCATTTTTTCATCGGAAAAGGTGGTAGAAAAAATGCTTTTAAAAGTAGGGAAAAAAAGCCTCTGATGATCGTGCAGCTCAGCTTGGCATGGGATGAGGCGCAGGGATTTTTGCTACCAGTTCTCCGAACCACCTGCCGCCATCGCTACCAGATCGAGCGATCCGGTCCAAACCGGGAGCATTTCACCTCTGGTTAGAGGGTCACAAATGTAAAGAGAATAAGGGCAGGGGTCTACTCAGGTGTAGAGAAAGTTCCCTCTTTTCTCCAGAGTAGAAGTGTAGCTGTCAGTTGATGAGTTCAAAAATCATAAAGGAGATTTGAAGGGCTTCACAGTTTTGTGGCCCGCTGGCGGCCAGCAGAGCTGGCAGCAGGGTCAGACAGTGAGTAGGTTGGGGAGGAACTTGGGCCAGTCCTGGTGGCTGGGGAAAGCTCACACGAGGGCTCTGCATTGGAGGCAGAGAGGGGGCCAAGACCATCTGATAGTTATGTGCAGCCTTCGGAGTCTGACAGCAGTGAAACAGAAGAACATTGAAAGCCTGTTCCCAGTGTGCGCATGCGCAGAGCTGCCGGACGACAAGAACAATTAAGAAAACAGGGTCGACTTGGGAGTAAGGCTTGGAGATGATTGTCCCCTCCCATAAGACATAAAATAGAAGCGAATGGGATGTGAGCTTTTGCAGGAAGCAATTAGTTCATCTGGCCGATTCAAGATTTGAAAGTTTTGTTTGTGACTCTGTGCCAAGTTTGGCCTTGCCCTGCATCTGGAAATTAGCTCTCTGGCAGCGTTCCACGTGAGATAGGTGGGTGTTGATAACTTTCCTCTGAAAGGCTGTTTATCAAGCCTTGCGACTGTAAATGAAAGTAATTTGCAGCTGTAGAGGTTTTGCAGGACTAAGATTGTGCTTTATACTTTCGAAGGAAGCCTAGTCAGAACCCACAGCTACTTTGGACTTTAAGATATCCGCCCCTAATCTAGATCATCCTTCCACGCATGGTATTCTGCTTCTCACCGCAAAGGACGCCTCAATATCATTGCTTTTTTTAAAAAAAGGAAAAAAAATCTTAAATCTCTCGGTGCTTTTATGCCCAGAGGCTGCAGATGCTTTTCTAAGCTCCATTGTCACTAATATTGCCAAAAAAAGGGAAAGGAAAGCCTTAATGCTTCTACGCTTTCTACCCAGAACCAAGCTTGTTAAGCCCCAAAGCTACTCTAAAGTTTGAGAAGGAGAACGGAATTGAATGTGTTATTGACGGCACCAATGTGTTCCATTTCCTTGCTCCTCTTCCACATGCATGCATGCTTCAGTGCAAATATGATTTTATTTGAAGTGTGTTTCCCCCCCCCCCTTTTTTTTTGGCATGCCTTCAAGTCAGTGTAGACTCTTGGTGAGTTCCTGGATAAATCCCTGCAGTTTTGCAGTGCGATTTCTGGATTCCAATGGCCTCCAAATCATCGCTCCATCCTCGTCATCTGTAGCCAGCTTCTAGTTCAAGGAACGATACTGAAAACATTCTTCAAGTATCTGAAATGATGTCAGGCAGGACAAGGACATCATCCTTTATCCTAGAAGTAGGATGTGAAACAACAGATTTAAGGTACAGGAAGACAGATTCCAATTGGAGCCTTGGTGGCGCAGCAGACTAAAGTGC